>NC_081802.1:20470378-20485378 GCF_963082965.1 Carassius carassius
CCTCCAGAGTCGGGGCTGGTCACCGATGACCCTCCAGAGTCGGGGCTGGTCACCGATGACCCTCCAGAGTCGGGGCTGGTCACCGATGACCCTCCCGAGTCGGGGCTGGTCACCGATGACCCTCCCGAGTCGGGGCTGGTCACCGTTGACCCTCCCGAGTCGGGGCTGGTCACCGTTGACCCTACCGAGTCGGGGCTGGTCACCGTTGACCCTCCCGAGTCGGGGCTGGTCACCGTTGACCCTCCCGAGTCGGGGCTGGTCACCGTTGACCCTCCCGAGTCGGGGCTAGTCACCGTTGACCCTCCGGAGTCAGGGCTAGTCACCGTTGACACTCCGGAGTCAAGCCAAGTCACCGGTGAAATTCATGAACAAGGTCAAGTCACCGACGATCTTCATGGGCAAAGGCAAGTCACCATTGATCTTCATGGGCAAATGCAAGTCACCATTGATCTTCATGGGCAAATACAAGTCACCATTGATCTTCATGGGCAAATGCAAGTCACCAATGATCTTCATGAACAAGGGCAAGTCACCAATGATCTTCATGAACAAATGCAAGTCACCAATGATCTTCATGAACAAGGGCAAGTCACCAATGATCTTCATGAACAAATGCAAGTCACCAATGATCTTCATGAACAAATGCAAGTCACCTATAATGAGCAGAGTCAGGCCACCAATGATCTTCATGAGCAGAGTCAAGTCAGCATTGATCTTCTGGAATCCAATCTAAACACCATGGGATTACCAGAGTCTCTCCACGTCTCTGTGGAACTACCAGAGCCCCCCCCCCCCACGTCTCGGCTGATCTACCAGAGTCTTTCCTCGCCTCTGCGGAACTTCCAGAGCCTCGTCACGTCTCAATCGAATTCTCTGAGCACCCGACTGATCCTGTCGTGGCCACCGCGGCTACCCTTAACTTGTTCATGTTCTATGTTTCAGACTTGCCCTACCAGACTTACTCTCCTGTCAGTCCGATCCCACTGTGGTGGTCTTCGGCGCCGCCCTGGTGGGCTTCGGACTCGACCACACGGATGTGGTGGTCTTCTGCTTCGCCTTGGGGGACTTCCGTCTCGACCACACTGTTGTGGTGGTCTTCTGCTCCGCCCTGGGGGGCTTCGGTCTCGACCACACGGACGTGGTGGTCCGCTGCGCTCTGTCTAGACCATACGGATATGGTGGTCTTCCCTGAACACCCTGACCCACCCTGATCTCTTGTTGTGTTGTTGTTGTTTTTTTTGTTGTTGTTAACTTCCTGTCCCTGTTCCCCTCTGTGAGCCTGGCCCTCCGTCCCTCCCCCTGATCCTCCACCGGTCCACCTCCCTCCTGGTCTCCCTGTTTGGTGTTGCACTTCTGGTCTCTGTTCCCCTCTTTACATGTTTCTCTGGTCTCTGGTTTCCCCATTTTTTTTTTCCCTGGCCCACCGTCCCTCCCCCTGAGCCTCCACCTGTCCACCTCCCTCCTGGTCTTATTTTGTAAGTCATGTCTTGGAGCGTCTGGTAGCCGCTCCGTAGTGAGGGGGTACTGTCACAGTGTCTGGTTTGTGTTCCCTGGGTAACCACTACATGTCCACATTCCCCACGATCTCTATCCTCTCATTGCACTCAGCTGTCACTAATCTTTAATCATTGCACTCAGCCCGTTCCCTATTAGCATTTGTCATTTCCCTGTGTATTTATACCCTGTCTGTCTTCGTATGTGTCACGGAGTCCTTATGGTTATCACGTCCAATTCGAAGTCTTGTTCTTGCCGTGTGTTTAGTGTTTGTTTATGTTTGGATTGATATTTGGTTTTGACCCCTGCCTGGGCTGTTTACGATTTGGATTACCCCTAATAAAAGACATACCTGCACGTGGATCTCTCTCTGTGTTTTCCTGTATCCCGGTCGTGACACTATCTATCTGTGTATCTGTCTATCTGTCTGTCTGTCTGTCTGTCTATCTATTACTTCTTTTCAGCAAGGATGCATTACATTAATCAAAAGACATTAAAGACTTGTATATTTTTGCATAGAATTTCTATTTAAAATAAATGCTGTTCTTTTGAAATGTATATTCGACAAAGAATCATATATATATATATATGTTTTCTCAAAAATATAAAACAACATGAATGTTTTTAACATTGATAATAATAAATGTTTCTTGAGCGCTAAAATTGAAAACTGAAAAATTAAATGTTGCCAACACAGGTATGATTTACATGTTAAAATATATTAAAAGAGAAAACATCTATTTAAAAAATATGCCATAATATTATTGTTTTAAATGCAGTCTTGGTGAGCATAAGATACTTTTTATAGTTACACCAGCAAGACAGTTGCGTAAAAAATCACCACCTTACTGTTTACAAAAAAATTAAATAATAATAATAATAATAAAAAGCTGTTTAATTTACTTCGATTTGCCACTTGCAGAAGCGTGCATGTTAGTCGGCTGAAATTTATATCTTGCATCATAATTTACTATTGGCAATTATTTTGACTGTCTACAAAGATAAAGTTTAGATAAAGTTTTGATTAATTGATTAGTCAGAGCACCTACCGGCTGCCTGACCACACCATGTTATGAGAGATAATGATCTCGACATGCTAATCACACAATGCTTTTGTGCTGTAAGTCTTGACGTAAGTGATGAATGATGTTCAGATTCCTGCTGGGTGAAACAAAAGAAGAACTCCTGCCCCACCTTGTCGAGCAGCTTGTTTGGACCAGTGGCTTCAAAGTGTGCCTCTCAACTGTAAGGAGCTTTCCTCTGGAGCAGCAGGCCCTCGTTCACACACAGATAATCACATCCCCCTGTCCTGGACCTGTGGAGCTCCCACACACTACATACAGAGAACAAACCTGTCCAGCTAACCTGTTCATCATGCACAGATACACTTACAGCTATATTGTGTTTGCAGATATTTTGATGTCTATGTCAAGTCAAGTCACCTTTATTTATTTAGTGATTTTAACAATACCGATTGTAACAAAGCAACTGAACAGCACTATAGTGTGTCAATTAGTGTTGTCACGGTACCAAAATTTCACTATTCGGTACCGGTACCAGTGAAAATCCACTGTTCTCAGTACCAATTTCGGTACCAAAGCAAAACACAAAAATATGCAAAAAAAAAAATAAAATAATAAAACCAATGCCATTCTTTATACTTATTTACAATTGTGTTTAAAGTTTTTCTACAAGTAATATAATTATGAAAAACAGTAAACACGTTTCACCAAAATTTTAATTGTCTTTTACATTTATTTACATTTACATTTATTCATTTAGCAGATGCTTTTATCCAAAGCGACTTACAGATGAGGACAGTGGAAGCAATCAAAAACAACAAAAAGAGCAATGATATATAAGTGCTATAACAAGTCTCAGATAGGTTAACACAGTACACGTAGCATGGGATTTTAAATAATAAAAATAAATACAAATTAAAAATTAACCGATAGAATAAAAAAAAGAATAGAGCAAGCTAGTGTTAGAGATCTTTTCACATACACACACACATATAATTGCATAATAAATGAAAAGAAAATATAATACAAAAAGATTAGAAAGGTAGTTAGATTTTTTTAAAGAATAGAATTAGAATAAGAATAGTGAGTGTTAAAGTTAGAGGGTCAAAAAAAGATGGAAGAGATGTGTTTTCAGCCGATTCTTGAAGATGGCTAAGGACTCAGCTGCTCGGATTGTGTTGGGGAGGTCATTCCACCAGGAGGGAACATTTAATTTAAAAGTCCATAAAAGTGACTTTGTGCTTCTTTGGGATGGCACAATCAAGCGACGTTCACTTGCAGAACGCAAGCTTCTAGAGGGCACATAAGTCTGAAGTAACAAATTTAGGTAAATGGGTGCAGAGCCAGTGGTAGTTTTGTAGGCAAACATTAATGCCTTGAATTTTATGCGAGCAGCTATTGGAAGCCAGTGCAAATTGATAAACAGAGGTGTGACGTGTATTCTTTTTGGCTCATTAAAAATTAATCTTGCTGCCGCGTTCTGAATTAATTGTAAAGGTTTGATAGAATTGGCTGGAAGACCTGCCAAGAGGGCATTGCAATAGTCCAGCCTGGACAGAACAAGAGCTTGAAGTTGTGCTGCATGTTTCGAAAGAAAGGGCTTGATCTTCTTGATGTTGAATAAAGCAAATCTGCAGGATCGGACAGTTTTAGCAATGTGCTCTGAGAAAGTCAGCTGATCATCAATCATAACTCAAAGGCTTCTGGCTGTTTTTGAAGGAGTTATGGTTGATGTGCCTAACTTGATGGTGAAATTGTGATGAAACGATGGGTTTGCTGGAATCACAAGCAGTTCTGTCTTGGCAAGGTTGAGTTGAAGGTGATGGTCCATCATCCAGGAAGAAATGTCTGTTAGACCAGCTGAGATGCGAATAGCAACCGTCGGATCATCAGGATGGAATGAGACGTAGAGTTGAGTGTCATCAGCATAGCAGTGGTATGAAAAGCCATGTTTCTGAATGACAGAACCTAATGATGCCATGTAGACAGAGAAGAGAAGTGGTCCAATAACTGAGCCCTGAGGCACCCCAGTAGTTAGATGTTGTGACTTGGACACCTCACCTCTCCAAGATACTTTGAAGGACCTATCTGATAGGTAGGACTCAAACCATTGAAGTGTGGTTCCTGAGATGCCTTTTGCCAGTAGGGTTGATAGGAGGATCTGGTGGTTAACCGTGTCAAAGGCAGCGGACAGATCAAGCAGGATAAGTACTGAAGATTTGGATTCTGCTCTTGCCAGTCTTAGTGCTTCAACAACTGAGAGCAAGGCCGTCTCAGTTGAATGCCCACTTCTGAAGCCAGATTGGTTGCTGTCAAGGAGGTTGTTGTTTGTGAGAAATGTAGAGACTTGGTTGAACACTGCTCGTTCAAGTGTTTTTGCAATGAAAGGAAGAAGGGAAACTGGTTTGTAGTTCTCTAAAAGAGATGGGTTGAGGTTGGGTTTCTTAAGTAGTGGAGTTATACGTGCCTGTCTAAATGATGAGGCAAAAACACCAGTGTGGAGGGATGTGTTGATGATGTGAGTGAGTGCAGGTACAACTGCAGGAGAAATGGCTTGAAGGAGATGAGATGGAATAGGATCAAGCGGGCAAGTAGTAGGGTGATTAGAAAGGATGAGTTTTGAGACTTCTGCCTCAGAGAGTAAAGAGAAGGATGTAAATGAGTGTATGTTCGCTGGTGATATGAGCTTGACTGATTGTGGTGTGGAAAATTGTGCACTAATGTGTTTAATTTTATTAATGAAAAACTTTGCAAAGTCGTCAGCTATTAGAGATGAAGCAGGAGGTGGAGGAGGAGGACAAAGAAGTGAGGAACATTTTTTTAAAAAGCATGCGAGAGTTAGACGACTTGTTAATTTTGTTATGGTAATATGTCATTTTAGCAGTGGAGACATCAGCAGAGAAGGAAGATAGGAGTGACTGATACACATTAAGGTCAGTAGTATTTTTGGATTTGCGCCACACCCTTTCAGCAGCTCTAAGCTTAGAACGGTGTTCGCGTAGAACATCAGATAACCAAGGGGCAGAAGGGGTGTTACGGGCTGGTCTGGAAGATAAGGGACAAACAGTGTCTAAACAAGATGTAAGAGTGGAGCAGAAAGTATCTGTAGCACTGTTAGCATCCAAAGATTTTAATTAAAGGCAGGGCAGGTAAAAAAAATGTATAAAAAACTCTTTTTTTCAAATTTGTTTAAACTTTATTTACATATCAATACATAATTAAAATGTAAGTACTCTGAAAAAGAAAGTAGAAAAATCGAGTGACTGTAGACCTCTCACGACTGTTTTAAAGACAGCTCATTATTTCCATTCACTCCACCCCCTCCCTTCTGGGCTCCTTCCAAAGCCTCTACTACGGCTCGCTAAGTAATGTTATGTTAGCTATATTACGCAGCTACGTGTGCTAATGACACATGCTTCATGAAAAAAATATGTATGATCAAAATACAAAAAGAAAAATTTACCTGTCCAGCAGAAATAAAGCCATCAAGGAGTCACTTTTCAGCCCCTTGAGTTCCCTCAGTTCTCGCCATTGCTGGAAAGCCACGCCGATATTAACTCGCGTTTTATTTCTTTGTTTATTCAAAAAGACTTTTTGTTCATTGCCTTTTCTTGTACTGTTACTGTCTCCCTTTTTTTGCCTTGTTTGCCTTCACTAACTGCATAGGCTGGTACTGTGAATTTTGCTTGCTGTTTCTCTGCCATTGTTTTGGTATTCCTAGGAATCGTGCCTGTTGAATTCCTCAAATCAAACGTGCACGTGCAAGTGGGCAGGTCATGTGTGGCAAAAGGGTGGTTGCCATGGTTGCGAGAGAGTGACAGTCGCCTAAGCCAATCCTATGTTTCGTCCCGAAATGGAAATAATGAGCTGTGTTTAATACAGATTAAACGGTCTAGAGTCACTCGATTTTTATACTCTTTTTATCAGAGTACTTACATTTTAATTATGCATTGCATTGATATATATAGAAAGTTTAAACAAATTTGGAAGAAAGTTGTTTATACATGTATTACCTACCCTGCCTTTAATGAAATTTAAACACATTTTATTTTTTGCTAAATAAAGGGGATTTGCTTTTAAAATTGTGATTTATTTCTCAAAAAAAATAAAGTTTTATATATTTTTTCAACAGTAGTAGCAGTATAACATACATTCTACTAAATAATAGTAATATTTCTAGCACAATGCGTTTATTTAAAAAAAACTTATTTTGACGAGTTGCCGTGAATACCTTTGAATTGACACTGTTTTTACTCAAATGAAAGGGTAAAATGCTTGTGAAGTGAAGAACAGTTCTGGTGATGTTGTTTATGTATTTATGTCCTCATTGAGACAGCAGATGCTGAAATTACTGCAAGTTTCACGCGCTTCAGTCTATGTAGTAAACAAACCATTCATTCATTCACACAGAGATGCGCAGAACATGCAGGATTCATATTTCAACCAACTTTTGCCGCTTAACATTTACTGATACTGGTCCATATGGAGATTTGATTTGATTAATTTATGCTAACTTTGACAAATTCCGTGACTGTCCATATTAAAATAAGTTTCATTTTCATGACTGGATTTTGAGATTCTGTCCGCGTTTTCTGCTTTGCGGAAATCATAGCGCTGTATGCATCAAGAACCGGGTTGACTGGGTACTCGGTACCACCGCTACTTAAAGAAACTTGGTACCGTGACATTTTCATTTTTTTAGTACCGACTTGGTACCGAAATACCGGGTCTTTTGACAACACTAGTGTCAATAATGCAAAAAAGCAGTTCAACATTGAAATCAATGATGTCATCTTCCACCTCAGTTCAGTTTAAATAGTATCTGTGCAATCAAGTCAACGAAATCACTGGAAATGAAATGTCCCAGACTAAGACAGTGGCAAGGAACCAAAACTCCATCGGTGACAAAATAGAGAAAAAACCTTGGGAGAAACCAGGCTCAGTTGGGGGGCCAGTTCTCCTCTGACCAGACGAAACCAGCAGTTCAATTCCAGACTGCAGCAAAGTCAAATTGTGCAGAAGAATCATCTGTTTCCTGTGGTCTTGTCCCGGTGGCCATCTAGGAGACAAGGTCTTGACTGTGGATCTGTCTCTGGGGCTCATCTAGTTGTCCTGGTCTCCGCGGTCTTTCAGGGCTGTAGAGGTCCTCTTTAGGTGCTGATCCACCATCTGGTCTGGATATGTACTGGATTCAGGTGACTGCAGTGACCCTCTGATCTGGATACAGACTGGATCTGGTGGCTACAGTGACCTCGGAAAAATCCTTTAATGGAATTGAATATTAGAAATGTGTTAGTGTGTTATGTGTAAGCCAGGTTTAAATCTAGATTTAAACTGACAGACTGTGTCTGCCTCCCGAACAATGTTAGGTAGGTTATTTCAAAGTTTGAGTGCTAAATAGGAAAAGCATCTGCCACCAGCAGTTGATTTAGATATTCTAGGTATTATCAAAATGGCCAGAGTTTTGAGAATGCAGCGGACGTGGATGAAACTGCTGGTCTGGTCAGAGGAGAACTGGCCCCCCAACTGAGCCTGGTTTCTCCCAAGGTTTTTTTCTCCATTCTGTCACCGATGGAGTTTTGGTTCCTTGCCGCAGTCGCCTCTGTCTCGCTTAGTTGGGGTCACTTCATCTACAGCGATATCGTTGACTTGATTGCAAATAAATGCACAGACACTATTTAAACTGAACAGAGATGACATTACTGAATTCAATGATGAACTGCCTTTAACTGTCATTTTGCATTATTGACACACTGTTTTCCTAATGAATGTTGTTCAGTTGCGTTGACGCAATGTATTTTGTTTAAAGCGCTATATAAATAAAGGTAACTTGACTATAGTGTTATAAGAGCTTGTTCAAATACTGAGGTGCCAAACCCTTCAGGGCTTTATAAGTAATAAGCAAGATTTTAAAATCTATACAATGTTTAATAGGGAGCCAGTGCATTGTTGACAGAACCGGGCTAATATGGTCATACTTCCTGGTTCTAATAAGAACTCTAGCTGCTGCATTTTGCATTCAGAAAAAACACTCAAAAAAGAATTACAATAATCTAACCTTGAGGTCATGAACACATGAATTAATGTTTCTGCATTTGACATTGAGAGCATAGGTCATAATTTAGATATATTTTTGAGATGGAAAAATGCAGTTTTACAAATGCTAGAAATGTGGCTTTCAAAGGAAAGATTGCTATTAAATAGCACACCTAGATTCCTAACTGATGACGAAGAACTGACAGAGCAGCCATCAAGTCTTAGACAGTGTTCTAGGTTATTGCATGCAGAGTTTTTAGGTCCTATAATTAACACCTTTGTTTGTTTTGTTTTTTTTCCAGAATTTAGCAGTAAGAAATTACTCGTCATCCAGGTTTTTATATCGACTATACATTCCATATTTTTTTTAATTAGTATGTTTCTCTCTTTTAAAATTGGTATGGGGCCTCAATGAAATATAGAGCTGAGTATCATCAGCATAACAGTGAAAGCTAAGAGCGTGCTTCCTGATGATATCTCCCAAGGGAAACATGCAAAGCGTGAAAAGAAACGGCCCTGGTTCTGAGCCTTGAGGTACTCCATACTGCATCTGTGATCGATATGATACCTCTTCATTCACTGCAATGAATTGATGGTGGTCAGATAAGTGTGATTTGAACCATGCTAATGCAAATATCCTATTGACAATGACAAATGAATAAAAGTCAGAAGAGGATCTATGACTTTTGGAAGCACCTCTTTGGAATAGGATCTAACATACATGTTGTTGGTTTAGATGACCAACTCTGAGTTAAACTAATGCAAATTTATTCAATTCTTCCTCTCCTTTGGTAGAGGATGAGTGAACCTGTTCTTCAGGGGATCTATAGTGCACTGTCTGATGTGATACTGTAGCTGATGGCTGCATGGTTACAATTTTATCTCCAATAGTATCGATCTTGGAAGTAAAGTAGTTTATAAAGTCATTACTGCTGTGATATTGGGAAATGTCAAAACACCTGTTGATGCTTTATTTTTTGTTAATTTAGCCACTGTATTGAATAAATACCTGGGGTTATGTTTGTTTTCTACCAAAAGAGATGAAAAATAATAAAATCTAGCAGTTTTTAATGCTTTTCTGCCATGCAATATGAAATACCTCTAGTTCCTTTTCAGGAACTCGAGCTGCGTCGAAACGCTTTTGGGGAATGTCCCTGACGAGACCGACTCTGAATATCGTGTGCAATCAGTCCATCGGAAAGGCGTGACGTCACGGGCGGGGTGACGTAGCGACCAGGAAGCTATAAAAGCACGTGCCGTGCAGCTGGCTTCAGCTTCGAATCTGTCAGCAAGCGCTCTGTGTGTGCATGTCAAAAGTCTGTCCTGTTGGTCCTATTTATTGTTGTCTGTCCCTTAGCCATTAAAAGATCGCTAAAACAGCTCAATATGCCAATACAAAAGCAAAAGACCTAACATATGAAGGGCGATTCCAAGCCACGTTATAGATTGTGTGTTCCTCCCTGCCCTCGCTACATTACGAGTGGGGATACACACAGTTTGTGCGTGGCTTGCCTGGGATCGAAGCACGCTGAGTCGGCTCTCGAGGGGGCCGACTGCCCGCATTGTGAACGAATGCCAATGCGGACGCTTCGATCCCGCAGGGCTCTCTTCGAGAAGTGAGCCTTCGCAAGCATTCCTCGCGATGCCGGTTCCGCTTTCGCCGAGGCGAAGCCGCGCCGGCATTCGTTGGGTTCGCAGATCGATCTGCTGGAAGGTATGGAGACGGGCACGTCCTTATCTCCTACCGTACCCACCAGATCTGCCTGATTCCGGGGTTTGGAAGCCCGAGCTTCGGCTCTTCCCCCCGAGCGTCGGGCTTGAAGCTCTGCCTTTCTTTCTCCGAGGAGATTGACACGGAGGGCGTCGGCGAGCTTGTAGTTCCACAAACAAAGTTGCATAAGCACAGTATACAAACAGTGTCATTATACGGGCAGCGTTAGTGAGCAGCTATTTAATCTCCGAGGGGATTAATATTGTTTGAGTGACTAAGCTATTCGCGCGCTGTCGAGGCAACGCATGTATTACATCATTTTCAGTTTTGATGTGAATTTTTCCATACCCGACCGCGTGTCTGGTTATTTTAAATCCATTTAATAAGCAGAAGTTGGTTCTATCACTTCAATGTGTACTTTATCACAATCTAGACCGTGTTTACTTGTCTGATTGTTTGATTATTTTTAAATTCTGATATGACTCTGAGAAGTCAATATATCACTATATGTGTACTTTATCACAATCTAGACCGTGTTTACTTGTCTGATTGTTTGATTTCACTACATTCTGAGGAATTTGGATTGCATTAGATTCTGAGGAATCTAATGACTGTTATCTAACTTCGAGAAGTTCAATATATCACTTCAGTGTGTATTGTATCACAATCCAGACCGTATTTACTTGTCTGATTGTTTGATTTCATTAAATTCTGAGGAATATAATGACAGTTATTTGACTCATGAAGTTAGATGTACTGGAGGGACCCCCTCCGCGTACAAACAGTCACGACTACAGAGGGCAGCCCCTACTGGGGTAGAGCGGTGTCCACCTCATTACACGGTGCCCCGTCTCACCTCAGTGCCCTCGGGAGGTGGGTCTGCCAACCCTGCCGGAGTTTCAGGGTGCAGCGGCATCCAGCGAGCACTACTCAGTTATTTCCGCCCGTGAGCGTAGCGGAGCTGGGCTGCTCGCCTCCCCTTCGGGGGCCTCTTACTCCAGAGATCAGTCTCGAGAGACTGATTCCCTTAGTACATTAGCTAGCAGCGTGGAAACTACTGCCAATGTATCTCAATGGGTCCTGCGCACAGTGGAAAGACAATAGTCGGCCTCCTGCAGGCTCTGGTTATGGAACAAAAAGTGAATACCCTTTTTAGGAAGGAGGCCATCGAGGTGGTCCCTCCTCTAGTCAGGGAGTCCGGGTTTTTATAGCCGGTATTTCATAGTTCCAAAGAAGGATGGGGAGTTGCGTTCGATCTTAGACTTATGTCATCTAAACCTCTCAGTAATGTCACTGAAGTTCAAAATGCTCACTGTCAAACCGATTGTAGCTCAAATCAGATCCGAGGACTGGTTTGTCACAATAGATCTCAAAGACGCATACTTCCATATCCATCCTTCCACAACACAGGAAGTTTCTGAGGTTCGCTTTCGGGGGCAAAGCTTATCAATATCGAGTACTTCCCTTTGGACTCGCACTCTAACCCCGCACGTTCACGAAATGTATGGATGCGGCTCTGGTATCCCTCCGTATGCAGGGCATCCGCATTTTAAATTATATCGACGATTGGTTGATCCTAGCTCAATCAGAGCAGATGGCGGCTCGACATCGAGATGTCGTTCTCGCAAACATGGGGGAGCTTGGTTTGAGACTAAACGCCAAGAAGAGTGTACTTTCTCCAGTTCAGAGAACCACCTATCTAGGCTTAGTGTGGAATTCGACCACGATGCAGGCACGCTTGTCTCCTGCTCGGATCGAGTCGATTCTCACATCAGTCGAGCGAGTCAAAGAAGGCCAGTCACTCACTGTCAAACAATTCCAGAGATTGTTAGGGCTGATGGCAGCTGCGTCCAACGTGATACCTTTTGGCCTGCTGTACATGAGACCCCTACAGTGGTGGCTCAAGTCCAAGGGCTTTTTCCCAAGGGGAAATCCACTTCGAGTTATCAAGGTCACGCGGCGGTGCCTTCGTGCCTTAGACATGTGGAAGAAACCTTGGTTCTTGAATCAGGGCCCGGTGCTGGGAGTTCCTTGTCGCCGTGTAACGCTAGCGACAGATGCGTCCCTCACCGGTTGGGGTGCGGTCATGAGTGGCCACCCTGCCCGCGGTCTGTGGAGTGGTCGCCATCTGACATGGCACATCAATTGCCTAGAGATACTAGCAGTCTATCGAGCATTGAAATATTTCCTCCCAGACCTGAGAGGTCACCATGTGTTGGTGCGCACCGACAACACATCAGTGGTCTCTTATATCAATCACCAGGGGGGTCTGCGTTCGCGCCCCTTGTACAAGCTGGCACACCAGATCCTTCTGTGGTCCCAGGGCAAACTCCTCTCGATCAGAGCAGTGTATATTCCTGGGAGATTGAATGTGGGAGCAGACATACTGTCGAGACAGGGGCCGAGGCCCGGGGAATGGATGCTTCACCCCGAGGTGGTGAAGCAGATATGGAGAGTATTTGGCACAGCCCAGGTGGACCTCTTTGCGACTCAGGAGACATCGCAATGTCCCCTCTGGTTCTCTCTAGTTCATCCAGCTCCTCTGGGACTGGACGCTATGGTACAGACCTGGCCGAGGCTTCGTCTGTACGCTTTTCCCCCTATCGCTCTGCTCTCGGGAGTTCTGGCGAGAGTACGCCGGGACGGGGCCCGTCTACTACTAGTAGCCCCGTTCTGGCTGGGCCGAGTATGGTTCTCAGATCTAGTCTCGCTCCTCGACGGCTCTCCGTGGGAGATACCGATCAGGACAGACCTACTCTCACAGCGCAGGGCACGATAATTCACCCTCGCCCGGAGTTGTGGAAGCTGTGGGTGTGGACCTTGAGGGGGCACAGCTGTTAGCAGCTGGTCTCTCAACCGAGGTTGTTGAGACCCTACTCCAATCCAGAGCTCCCTCTACGAGGAAACTGTACGCCCTGAAGTGGAAGCTCTTCACTTCATGGTGCAGAGACCACCAGCTTGACCCAGCAGACTGCCCAGTTGGTACAGTTCTGGAGTTTTTACAAGCCAGGCTCTCTGCGGGGTTATCCCACTCCACCTTAAAGGTTTACGTGGCGGCCATAGCTGCTTTCCATGTCCCTTTCAATGATCAGTCAGTGGGTAGACACCCCCTAGTTACACGTTTCCTCCGCGGTGCGCTGAGGCTGAGACCTCCAGTACGATCCCGTGTTCCCCCCTGGGATTTGGTTGTGGTTCTAGAGGCTCTTTGTAAAGCTCCATTCGAGCCAATACAAGATATCTCAGATAGACATCTGACACTTAAAACTGCCCTGTTACTGGCAATCACCTCACTAAAGAGAGTTGGAGATCTTCAGGCCCTTTCGGTGGCCCCTACTTATTTAGACTTTGCCCCTGGTATGGCCAAAGCATTCTTATACCCTCGAGCGGGTTATGTTCCGAAGGTTCCCTCTGTTACACCACAACCTATCGTACTGCAGGCCTTCTGTCCTCCTCCCTTTCGGGAGCCAGACCAAGAGAAGCTAAACTGTATGTGTCCAGTGCGAGCACAGAGCTGCCCTGTGGAGAAAATCAGACCAATTGCTTGCTTGCTACGGTCCTTCTAACAAGGGTTCTCCTGCCACCAAGCAGACCCTTAGTCGTTGGATAGTCGAGGCTATCAACGTCTCCTATGAGTCCTCTGGTCTTCCCCCTCCTTTGGGGGCCAAGGCTCACTCTACTCGGGGTATGGCGGCCTCCAAGGCCTCTTGGACATCTGCAACGCTGCGGGGTGGTCCACGCCCTCCACATTTGTCCGATTTTACGATCTTGACATGCGAGCCACGCCGGGCTCTTCTGTTCTCTCGTCTTAGCTGTGCTCTTTGACTACACACTAGGCAGGGATTTGGAAGTCTGGCAGCGTGGGCACATCGTTCCCCAAAAGCGTTTCGACGCAGCTCGAGTTCCTGAAAAGGAACGTCCCAAGGTTACATATGTAACCCTAGTTCCTTGAAGGAACGAGACGCTGCGTCGCAGAGCCATACTCCCGGCACCCCTGCCGGCGCTTGCTTCCCTACTCGAAGCTGAAGCCAGCTGCACGGCACGTGCTTTTATAGCTTCCTGGTCGCTACGTCACCCCGCCCGTGACGTCACGCCTTTCCGATGGACTGATTGCACACGATATTCAGAGTCGGTCTCGTCAGGGACGTTCCCCAAAAGCGTTTCGACACAGCGTCTCGTTCCTTCAAGGAACTAGGGTTACATACGTAACCTTGGGACGTTTTGTTTTCCTCCAGCTGTGCTCCCTTTTCCAGGCTGCTCTCTTTAGGGTGTTAGTGTGCTCATTATACCATAGTGTCCACTGTTTTCCTTAACCTTCCTTAAGCGTAAATGAGCTAAAATGCTAGAAAAGAGAGAGTCCTTAGTTTCTGTTACATCATCAAATTGTTCTGAGTTTTTGGATGTGTTAAGGAATTGAGATAAATCTGGAAGATTAGTTACAAAGCAGTATTTTGTGGTAGAAGTTATTGTTCTACTATACTTGTAACAAGGAGTAGAATTTACAGTTTTAGCTATGTGAAGTTTACATTAGATTTGAGGAACCCTGATCTAAAGTATGATTTCAACAATGAGTAGAACCTGACACATGTTGTCTAACCCCAATAGAGTTCAAAATGTCTATGATTGCTGATCCCAATGGATCTTTTTCATTATCAACATGGATATGAAAATCAACAACAATTAAAACTTTATCGGCAGCCAGCACTAACTAACTAACTAACTAACTAAGTAACTAACTAA
>NC_081802.1:20490378-20522878 GCF_963082965.1 Carassius carassius
CTCATTGAGGTTTCTGATCAGCTTAATTTTGTAATTCAGTCACTTTGATCACAGGAATTACATTTATGTTGTAAGGCAACTTCAAAATGGTTGTTTTGACATGAAGACTTTATTACTGGGCTTCAGAAAACATATTAATTATTTTAAAGCTAGTGAAATCAAACACTTTCTTAAATATCGTGTTCATCAGTTTTACAAGAAAAAATGTGTTTTTCCATTTAAGCTTCGCTTTGGCTTTTTTATTTAGACTTTACATGCTAGATTTCAAAATATAGCAACACATATCATACTCATAAAATGTTTTTTTTTTTTTTTATATATATTTTTTATAGGCCTTAAATGGTCCCTAGTTAGTTCATAGTCGATAACTGTTAATATTTTCAAGCACTGTTTTCATTAATTATGCCAGCTTTGTAAGCACACATCATTTCCTCTTGTCCGTGTCGCTCACAAAAGCATTCAGTCCAGTGGGGCTTAATGTTGTGTGTCTATCCGTGTCTTCCTGCTCTGGCATGCTACTCTTCTGGCCTAAACTCCCAGGAACTGGTTTTATTTTTCACCAAATTTTGTTTTCAACTTACCCTCTACGTTCTTTTGAGCCCTGTTGAACTGAAACCGCAAAATTAGCTGTGCGACTTTGTGTCCCACTTGTTGGGATGTGAACATATGTCCACTTGACTTATTATCAATGTGTCTTTGATGCTTGTGGATGGGTGTCAGAAACATATGTGCCTCTTCTCTGACATCTGCTTGACTTCCCATTACCATTTCACAGTTTATGCAGACAAACACCCTAATTCTATTTTGAGAATAATGTTTTGTTTTCAATTTCTTGAGTGAGTATGTCTTGTAAATACCTTATAAAAAAGTATATATATATACATATATGCACATTATACTGCATGCATACATGTTACCTGTGGACATTTATTTTCACTATAACACAAAAATGTGTTAGTGTCAGTATTAAAACTTTCAAAATCTGAACAAAACTGAAACTTTTTGGAGATATTTCTGTACTTACAGGCTGTTACCCTGTTTTGCCTGTATTCAGCGCTCTGCTCCGAACGCTGGGAAGGCACTGCTCTTGATATAATAGAGCAGATCTGCTTCAACCGAACACAATGCAATGTTAAGTCCTGATCTGAGCTTGACTGTCACAGCCAAACGCTGCATATCAGAGAGCGCCACAGGAGTACAGGCCATCCAGCACTTCAGACCATCCCTCATGAACAGAGGATAGAGAGAAATAGGATTAGAGGGAAAATCATATAAGCAGTTAATTGAACAACAATACCTTTATTCAGAGAATGTTGGATCAGAAACTGAGAGCTGCACACTCCAAAAGTGAAATGCTGGGATGCAGGGTTTTTGTCATTTAACTTTGAATCGAATCCCTTTAGAGTGCTTGACATTTTATGTTAATGTTACACATATTGTATTTAAAATCTGATTACATTCATAATAGCTCTAACAGAGTGTATTTATGTGTACTATAAAATATTTACAACAAATATTATTTATTCATTCGGTATCATGCACTTATGTAATTATTGTGTAAAGTTAGTTATTTGCTGAGTTTTTCTTTTTTAAGTTTTCATAATTTTGCTGTAAGTGTGCATACAATTTTATAATAACACTAGCAGAAGCTATTTAGAAGTTGCTGATCATAATTATATATAAATATGTGTTGTTCATTAGTTACACAATACTTACATTTGCTATTACATTGTAATAATCACTAATGTAAGTTCAATGTAATGTAAATTCAATTAATCATAATTAAAATAACACTCAAAATATTTAGAAGTTGCTGAACATATTTCTATATGTAATACGCTGTTCATTAGTTATTACACAGTAGTTATATATGCAATTACAATGTTATAAACACTCATTCGGGATTAAAAAAAATCATTAATTTTCTTGTTACATGTATTTAAAGTAAAATAATTATAATAATACTAACAAAAACTATTTAGAAGTTGCTGGATATAATTATATCTAAGATACTTTGTTTATCAGTTACTAATCAGAATGTACAAAAAGAACAAAATCAATAAATGATCAATAGCAATTAACCAGATATGTATTGCGATGCTTTCTTTGTACTTCTATAGTCGGATTTTATGACATGCTATGTCACTCTGATATGCTTAAATGGAAACACACTGAAATGGAATCGTTTCATTGAGCAGTGGTAATCGATACGTGTTTGTTTGCATGCAGACTTTAGGTGAGGTTTGTAAGTGTGTGTGTGTGAGTGTGTTGTGGGATTACAAGGATTCCTGGCGCTCTCTCTGGGGAGACCAGTCAGGATATAGTGTCCCCAGGGAACGGCCGCAGCTCACTGGCTGCGTGTTCCCATAAAATGAGGGTCAACAACAGTTGTTTAATTTAGCTTCCACAAAAGGCAAAAGAAACCACTGCGAATTTCAAATCACAAAGACCATGACTGTCACCCAAATCAAGATGTATAGATTTGATTCATGTCATGTTGGCATTCTGGGGAATATCCAGAGGGTCAAGCTTTTCCCAGAGTCTGAACCAGTAAATGGGACTTTTATGAAATGCAAGAAATCTAATTTTCAACAATTAGTCACAAAAGAAAAAAAGAAATAGTGGAATTTGTGTTCCAGAAAATACCTAGTCTAGTCTTTTACTGATTTTATGTGGGATATAATTGATTTGATATGCAATTTTAATGTTATGATATGATAATTTAATAGGATTTATAGCATTCTTGTTTTGTGATATTATACCTATGTGCATGGAATTGCACAGAAAGTGCTACAAACTTACACAGGTGAATTTGATTATTTATTTATGTATTTTCATAAAAGATTAAATGTGACAAGTGTTTCTTGTCCCATATGTCTCAGTAACACACGAGTGGCAGTGTTGTCAGTCCTGCGGTTGAGTCTGTGTCTATGCTGGTATTTGTGTAGAGGGTGAGATGATGGTGATGGAGATGATGTATTTGTTTGTCGGGGGCTCTTTAGTGCTCGACTGAGAGGAAGACCTGCTGTAGTGATCCAGCCTGATGAAAAGTGAGGATACTGGGCGCTGAGAAAATGAGAGCCATTACTGGGACAAAAACACTGTCATTTGGATAAAGAATGAGCCAGCGAGAGCTGCAGCCGGGCTGGGATACAGAGCTTGATGTTACAAAAGGGGGGCCGAGGGGGAGATGCCAATTTTACCTGGCAGGACTTTAAGGTGCTAGTGAAGCGCAGATGTGAATGTAATCAGAAGGCAAAGGCCTTCTAACGCTTTGTCCCGAGGTGCTCAGGGCAGGTAGAGCACTGTGTACAATAAAAGAGTCGTTTGATTTGATGCAATCTTTGAAAACTCATAACCTCTGTGTTTATTGAGATTAAATTGGCAAACTAATCTAGATTAGCTATATTAAACTCATTCTTACAGTTGTGACATTCTAATAATTATCATCTTTATTGTTGTTGTTGTTATTATTATTGATTTTTTTAAAATAAATAATAATTTTAATAACTTAGAATCTTTATTATTGTTATTTTTATTGTATTATAATCCTTACACTTGTGAAATATTAATTATTGTTGTTGTGGTTAATAATTTAGTTGTAGGTAGTTGTTAGTGTTAGTATTATCATTATTGCATCATTATAGGTCAATTAGATATATATATATATATAATGATCTTCTGAAGAAATTGTGAGTGTTGGTCTGAATCAAAAGGGTTTTGAGGCCAGTGCTTTGCTGTGCAGTTGCTAGGGTGTTCTGAGTTTTTAAGTGTGTTGCTAGGGCGTGGCCATGCGGTTGCTAGGGTGATCTAGGTTGGTGCTTCCTGGCTTTACTGGATGTCTTTACCCAATTTACTGTAAACCAACAGAAAACTCATATTTGATTAATTTGTGTTAGTATAAGCAACATCATTAGTGGCTTTATTAAATAATATAAAAAAAAAATAAAAAATAATAATAATAGCAATATAGTTTATGTTAAATATAATAAACGTGTCTGAAAGTGAGTGTATCTGTATGTTGTAGTTTCCTGTGAAATTCCAATCAAAGGTCGCCCGTCATTTGTTACCCTCAAGTTTCAATTTCATTTCTTGTGCATTGAAAAGAAAAGGGGTTTAATTTGAGCACTTTTCTAATTGATGGAGCTCATTTAGGCTTGTTGTGAATGACAGGAAACGCTCGCGAGTCGCAGCACTTCTCGTTTATGAAGCTGAATCTCAAATCACTCTGTGCCTCCACATCTGCCATCTTTAGGGTTAAAGGACACAGATGGCAGCCTCGCTGGCATTCAACCAAAGCGCCGCGTGCCAACTGGATGCCAGGCTGTGAAGAGGGAAGCTTCCCATCTCCCTGTTAACTGTCTCAGGTCTCTGTGTCACCAGATGTCCCTCCAATGTTCTTGAGCGAAAACTTATGTTGTTGCAATCTTGGTTTTAATCACTCTCATTTATACAAACGGGCCTCCAATAGCTTTGAATAGAAAATTAAGCTTCTCAGCATAAGGCTTGAATCAGGATAAATCATTTAAGGATTTGACATGGCGCACATAAACATGACTGGTATCGCTGGGTGGAAATGGAGCGAGCGTTTGATCGTTGCTGATACGAGGGCTTTCGACACTAATCGTGTGGCTAAGGCCGTTTGTTTTGCTGACTGGCCGAGCATTAGGCCTCTTCTGGACTTCAGTTAAATCGACACTCATGGGCTTGATCTTCTATATTACGTCTATTTAAGCGATAATTGAAGTTGGGGAGCAGACGCTAAACCGCACGGCCCTGCGTGTTCATCCAACACGCCGCACTAAATGATATACCTCGCGGTGTAAATACTGCGCTGAAATTTGAAAGCATATTAGTGTTATCCCTTCCCCCCAGGCAATTGATCTTTTATGGCGTCAGATTCTGGCTTCTGATAATATTAAGTGGAATTTGCCTCTCATATCTGCAAAAATGGCTTTAACCGCTAACACATATGAATATGTTAATATTGCGTGGGGAAATCTGCCATTTTACTGAAAGAATGACTGATCCTTCCCAAAGATCTTTAAGGTAAAATTAAAGCAGCCCTCATATTTAGCATCTATTTTGTCCTTTAGATGGAGGAATTTGAATATGACTAAATTGCATTTTCTTTAATATCTCCCCTCGAAATTAGACCATCTGGCTTGGAGTCATATTCGTTTTTGATCATGTTTTGAAATGCATTCATTTTAGACACATTCCTTTTTAAAGCAGGGCTTAAACTAAAATATTATTCTACATGGCCTCTTTTCTGTGATCACTGCCAAACCCCCTTCCCTTTTTTTAAAACCAGTGTTACTGTTGAGTTTGTGTGTTTCCCCCAATCTATCTATTTATTTATTTATTTATTTATTTATTTATTTATTTATTTATTTATTTTATATATATATATATATATATATATATATATATATATATACACACACACACACACACACACACACACATACATTTTTATTAAATGTATTTATTTCTATTTCTTTTTAATTATTTTTGCTTTTCATATTTTTGCATTCATCAGCGTGTATTTGAATTTAGTTAATTATTTTATTTCAAAAGGGCAAACACTATTGTTTTTATGAAATTAAAGATATCTCATCACCTAATGCATTTCCATGTCCCTTTCTGCAAATTTTTGGCAAATGCTGTCTGTGCTGTTTTACAGATTTGAAAATGCCTCGGCAAATGATCGAAATTTAATTAGCAATATAAATGCCAGAAAGAGCACATTATGTACAATTGTCTTGCTATCTTTCCAGAAATTAGTCTTTTAAAATGAATTTGCTGTATTAATCATCTTCAAAATATTTTTGATCACTGAATTAATAGTTTTCCATCCTGTTTTTAGGTATTCATTGACATAGGTGATTGCCTCTTAATTACTACAACGGCCTCCTCCTATTCAGTCTTATTAATTCATGTTTCCTGGCACAGTCCCAAAAGGCAGTCTCGCCCTATATCTTCTAATTACTTCTGTAATTGAATTTGCTCACTGTTCCTGGGCGATTTTTTCAAGGAACTGTTTGTTCGGCGGTTTATTGTGTCTTTGTGCACCGGTCCTCAGCTGACAGAACATGCATGGCCTCTTTTCTCTTTTCTCATTAAATTTCCAGTGCGTGCCTTCAGTTATTTATTTATTATTACCTGCCGAGGCGGCCCCTGACCGTGTGAACACCAGAGCAAACAGGGTGGAGGAAATTCATTAATTAGGATTGGTGAAACAATCCTCGGGCCCCTCTCAGCCAGTCAGTCAGTCATTTGCTGAAGCCTTCGCCGATTTGAGAAGTACTTTGAAGTGCCATTACAGATACGCCACGCAGGGAGACCGCGGCTGTCACGACCTTCGGAATAAGTGTGAAAGATTTGGAGTGAGTTGTACACTGGCGTCGAGCGTAAACGGTGTAATTCAATCCATATGATAGGCATAAAAGTCACTCAAGGCAGTGGCTCCTAATGCAGAGATTAATGGCGTAATTGAATGTGGCACGAGTTGATGCCCCGTCCTGGCCCTTATCGGAGCCCATCGCGGCCACTCGACTGGCCGCCGATGGACCCTCAGGGCTCTTTGTCCTCGTGTCAGAGGCCATTATCCGTTGGCGGTGACGGAAAATTCGTCCCACAGCTCTGACGGCGCATGTGTGTCTTTGAAAAAACTTTCCCCCACTCGGCCATTGATTTATTTTTCCTTTCCGCTGCTCCTATCTCTCCTCCTTTTGTTTCCTTATCGTGGCTTCAGGTTATTATGTGCAGAGTATTGACAGCCCTAGAAGGCCCGTGGTCGATGGTGGGCTAATGCATCCGTAATCCCGCCTTTGTTATGGCGGGAATGTTTTGCGCGGGTCTCCGATGAGGAGAGAGGTGCAAAGCTGTTGATCCAGGTTTTATTTGTCACGAAGCCCATCCATCAATCAAACCCGAGACCATCTGACTGTCTGAATGACACGCCGACTGGGCTGAGGAAATTTGATAACGCCGTATTGTCAGGCAGCTTCACAGACTTTTTTCCCCCTCTCGATAAGAAATACATTTGACTGGAGCAGATAAGCGCACAAGGGGTAAAGCCTTAAAGAGAGAGGGTGACACATATGCCATAACAGGGGGGCTTTTCTTCTTTTAAGAGCCCTGGTGTAAATGATAGGTTTGGCAAACAGGACAAACACAGATTCAAATGCGGCAACATCCAAGTGCAATGGATATACCTAGATTATTTAAAAAGATGCCAGATAGTAACAATTCCCCATCTGTTTGTGCCGTTTTGGAAACGCTGGGAGAAGCGTAATGCCATGTTTTGCACCCCTGTTTAGGGTCTCGCTGCATCATCACGCTCTTAAGAGATGCATTTAATGCACCGCTGCTCGGTATCGCCACATTAAGTGCTTGGCCAAGACAGGTGAAGGATGTTTTTAGCCATAACACAAGGCTCTTTTCTTAATAACACCATTTTTAAAATACTTACAAGGCACTTACAATAGAAGTGGATGAAGTCAATCGTAGGCATTAAATTACTCACTATTATAGGATAGATGCAATGATTTTTGTGTACATTTTTATACAATTTTAGTAACACCTTTGTTTATGAACCAGTTCTCACTATTAACTAGTTGCTTGTTAGCATGTGTATTACTATTATATTGGCTGATTATTAGTACTAATAAAGAACATAATAATGTCTTATTCTGCATGACCATATTTTAGATATCTTAATCTCTAACCCATACCTAAACCTAACAACTACCTTACTAACCGTAAGGTAGCAAATTAGGAGTTTATTGAGGCAAAAATTTAAAATCAATTCATCATGTTACCATGAAAAAATGACTGTAACACTGATGATTTAACAGCTTTACATCTCTACATGGATTTTAACAGGGGAAAATAATAATGTAAAAACTCAAACTATAATGTTAGCATTTTAATCTTCCCCATTTACTTCCATTGTAAGTAGAGCCTTAGAATCTGTAAAAAATAAAAAATACATACATACATATATACAGATAAACCCACCTACTTTAGATGCTGCCTTCAATTTATAAGAGTGAACAAAAAGCCGGTACAAGTCATTTCAACTCGCTTTTTAAAATCTTTAAGTCTAATGGAATTTTAATGATGTTTTCACAGTGTAACTTAAATATTCGCTTATTTAAAGAAAATGAAGTGCGAGTCGAAATAATTTTTGTGGTAATCATTTTGAAACCTTTTTTTAAATCAGTTTCCTTCACATACCATTCTTACCTAATTTTTTTAATTCAATTTAATGTGGCAGTTAATGTAAGAATGGAGTTACAATGATTTATGCAAAAACAAGCTGGCCCATTGGTTTGTGTTATTCAGAAATCTTAATCTATGTGTTCACTAACAGATATTCCACCCAACATATAATCAAAATATGTGTATTTTATTCCATTTATTATCTTTATTTGATTATTGAATAGACTACAAATATTAGCATAAACACTGAGATGTTCCTATGTGCACTCAAATTTTTGTTCCAAACTGGGCCGCTCGGCCCGTCCTGAGCATCTTTCCAACATTAGCTGCATAGGGACGCTGACCCATGAAAAGATTCTTGAGCAAAGGCGAAGAAAGACAAGAAATTACCAGAGGGCAAGAAAATGGACGTTATTGTGACCTGTACATTAACACACTGTATGATTAAGTAAGTTTTTGTGCTGTAATGACCAGAGGCTAAGGAGGCCAAAAAGAAAGGGGAAAAAAATCAATGTAAGACTGCAGCAGATTAGCTTGACAAATTACATGCGCTCGACTGGCCCATTGTACAGTATGTCTCCTATATTCTTTAAGAAGACATCACAAAATGGAGCTGCCAAATGGTGTATGGGCTCCCGAGATCATTTTTATTGATTTTGCACAAACATCAATGCAGGACTGGGGTGGTCGAGCACTCCTCGTGTCTTGGATGTGTGTCAGGAATGCCGCTGCATCAATACTGGGTCAGATGCAGACAGCTGTCATTGTTCCTGCCAATGGACATACTCATTCTTGAGATCTCCTCATCTGGACAACAACAACAGCTCTTTGGTGACTGAGTTTCAGCAAGACAAATAGTTCTGTTGTTGAATTAGCTGCCAAAACAGACTTGAGAGTCATGGCTTGGCTGCAATAATATAAAAATAACGTTTCTTTACACTGCTTAGAAAATGTCTCACATTTGGTTCGAATATCACCATTACTTCTCATAGACCACAATAGGTTTAAATAGAGATAAAATGGAGACGTTTAGATATTTTCCTGAGAATTCAAAACTTGAGATTCTAAAGAGAGCTTGACAATGTCTAATACTGCACTCTTGTTAAAGACGTCAACCAGGACATTTCATTGCTCAGAAATGTTGACGGAGTTCTCAGCTGTGTACCATGAAGTAGATTTAAGTGTGTTTGTGTCAGATTTATATGTCTAAAACTAGAGATCCATCTTTAGAAAGTCATACTATCTTAAAAGTTTGTTTACTGGTATTGATGGTTCTATGAAGAACCTTTAAGATCCATGGAATCTTTCCATAGCACAAATGTTCTATATAGTGGAAAAATAGAAGAATTATTGGATTTACAGTGGATTTTTTACACTAAGGGGGGGAGTTTATTTTAAGACCGGTTCAGTGAAAGGTTCTTTGTGTAACCCAAAAAGGTTCTTCTACACTCTTAAAAAAAAAGTCTTTTTATTGCCATATATGATTCCATGAAGAACCTTTAACATTCATGGAAACTTTTTATTTCACAAAATGTTCTTTATGTTGAAAAAAAGATTATTAAAATGTTCTTCAAATGGATAAAAAAACTAAACTAAACAAAAAAATCAATCAAATATTTTTGGAGAGCCCAAAATGGTTCTTTCTATGGCATTTCTCTAAAAGCCCCCTTTTGGAACCGTTCTTTTTTAGCTATACATTTATAAATATGGATTTAATTAACAATTTGGATTTGGAAGAATTTAGTAAGAAATGTTTGTGCTCATCTTATCTATATTTCCATTTTGATTGCAGACTTTGGTGTCTGAGCAGGTTGAGACATCGCTGGCAATCGTTTCTGACACTCTAGAAAAGACTCATTTTTGACTTCTCTGAAGGAATTGTATGTCACATTGCGAAGACTATACTGTCTGAATATTTCTCAATATTTGTGCTGCATGTTAAGAATTGTCTCATTTGCGTCTATTTTAATTTCTCCTAAGGAATATCAGGAGAAACATTTGAGAAAATGGTTATACTTAAGTAAACTGTCTTGATTTTTGAGCAATAAAATTCTCTGTCATATAACAGAAGCAGAGCATGTTAAAATTGCATCACTAAAGACATGGTAAGTAACATCATCATTTGACTGTCTTACAGAGAAAAATAAATATATTTTTTTTATACTAAAACTAGATTTGTGAGTAAACTCTTCATGTCAGCGCTCTCCCTTCTCTGCTGGAGCTGTATTAATGCCATCTATCAGCACATGAGCAGAGCATGTAACATGATAAGAGCTGGCAGCGTGATTCATTTGATTCTATTAGCAGAGTGGCAGAGTTACATGGCAGCGTTAAACGGAGCAGATGTTAACAGTGGGAGGTGATGGAACAGCTTACACACACACACACACACACAGATGCTGCAAACTGTTGCGTGCACTTGTCAGCAAGTGTAAACGTGTGTGTGTGTGTGTGTGAGTGTGCTTTATGATGCCATTTAAAGGAGAGTGTCTTAACATTTCCCACCGCGGAAAGGACATTTCTACGCCTCCATAACTCATGTTTTCTTTGCTTTTCACACACAGGCAAACGCTTGTGATTTATCTTCCCGTGAGTCGGTGGCATTTATGGGCTAGTTGTGAAATTCTACAACTACAGTATAAACAAGAGAAAGGAAATGCACGCGGAGTCCTTCTGAGCACGAGACCTCCCTGCAGTTCTGTCATGTCATGAAGTGTGTGTACATGAGTGAATCTTACTCACAGGAGGTGCTCAAGCTTGACTCCATGCTCAGAGTTAATTGTGTTTTTTTTTCTGTTATGAAACTTTTAAAAATCCAATTAGGAGCTTGAGTTCATTAGGAAAGACTATTTTGAGTTTTAGCAACTATATCTTGAATGTGTCTTAAAAACGGGTGAAGCTTTGAAGTCATTTTATTTTATGATAATAATTACAGCCTTCATGTGAGCTTAGTGTCTGTAACTAAATACACACCTCCCCAGAGGAGCATTTATTGCTCAAAGGTTGCCCACAAGCCTCTTAGTTCTTAGTGTCTTGGATGTTTTTTTTTTCCTCAAATTCCTTAGGAATAAAATAAAACTACAGAGAGAAGACCTGAATTTTTTTTTAATTAAAATACAGTTACTCTTGGACATCTCAATTGTTTCTCCAAGAGGGCAATGGGATTACAGTAACTTTTTCTTTTAAATCTCCTGCTATTTTCCAGTAATATAACATGCATCTGCCTTAGTTTCGGAAGATGTCTCTATAATATCTCTAAGTATGCTCAGGTTAGAATTTCTAATTGGTTGCTATTTATAACTCATGAGGTTTTAACTTTGTCTCATATGTAAAAAAATAAATAAAATGTTGATGTAACATTCAATTCAGTCTTTTTTAGAATATCTGGTGTTTTGTTGCAAACTTGATAAATCAAAGCACAGTTGGAGATACTGTTCTAAAATATAGATTGTGCTTTAAATTATTATTATTATTTTTTAATCCTGTGAGTCCTCTATTCCATTTTCCATACAATTATATGAGTAAAATACTTGTAATATATACAGATGACTGAAAGTATGAAAATTGTTCAAATGCTGATTTCATCTCATCTAACCACCCCAACAAAAATGAGTTTACAGTGTAATTTAGAACAGCCTAATAGCATCTCCAAAAACTGGCCATTGTCTCTTTTTGTCTGTGATCTGGAAGGGGTGTGAACCACACTGATCTTCCTCTTTTCACAAAAGCCTGGTATTTATTTTTTGCTGGATTTCCCTTGGCTTGAGAAAAAGTCCACAAGATAGCTATATTGATCTGTTGCATTGGACAGCCATCACACCCAGTCCCTGCTCATCTCAGATGGTGGTCCACAGCCAGTGTCTGTACAGATATCTCCGCACAACCTGCCAGTGCTGAAACACGATGCGTTTCCTCTACTGGGAACAAGCAGCCCATTCAAACACTTCAGTGAGGCCAGAGATTGACCTAATCGCATGCTTCCCAAGTCCATTATGATGTGTGGAAACTCTCCAATTAACAGTGTCAGTCTGAAGGGAAGTATGTATGTCCAATTAGAAGTTCCACAAATAACTTTTGATTCACTAGTTCTTCAAAAAAAAAAAAAAAAAAAATCTCTGGTGCATTTATGAATCCGAAAGGCAATACTCTAAATCTGAACAACCCATCATGTGCAGCAAGAGCTTTTTAAATCTTCAGATAATGATATTGGAACTCAAGAAACCAAGAAGCCAATTGTTTAGTTATCAATATACCATACGCTGAATAGTGAAGAATGAAATCTTTACCTTTTTTTCTGGAATCAAATTCACTGTTTGAAAATCTTTAATAGAAACATTACTGTCCAAAGAAACACAGTGAACAAAAGACATAATCAAGGACTAAGAGAAGCCAAGGTGTCCTCGGCCATGATGTTGGATTTTGTGTTTAGGGTATGTTTTATCTTATGACACCCATAAGCAGAAATGTGAGGGACACCTGCCATCGCCCATGTCACCAAAGTTTAAGAGGTATCATCCTGTGGTGTGTCCAGTTTCTCATCTGGATTTGAAACAACTCTTCACCCTTAATTACGGAGGATGAGGGAAATGCCTCATTTCTCTTTGTTATAGGCTAAGCTTCCAGTAATCCCAAACAAAAGGTCTGGCTCTGGAAGCTGTAGGATTTGCTGGTGGGATTATAGTCTCATGGATAATGATGTGCAGTCAGCGAAAGCAAAGCTTTATTTGAATTCAAATTGGCCGGTAAACAAAACCCATCGGCATGTCTGCTGTTGGAGTATCTGTCTAGTAAGCACTGTGTCAATGCATCAGCAAACCCATGCAATTTATACGGATCTATTATTGCCGTTACAGTGAGCAAGTGTTCTGTTATCTATCTCTTTATTATATGAGGGTTGCTGGAGCTCTGCTTCCGTATGATTCCTCTGTGCTACAGAGCCCATATCTGGCTTTTTGATAGTACCTGTCTCTTGTGGTAGTTTTCAGTGCACTTTGATTAACAGACACATGGTTTCATAGAGACTTTTTAAGAAGCATTTGCCAGTTTTGTTTAGCAATTTTTATTTACTTGAAATGTATTTCTTACTGCTACTAAGTCAACAATATTTATTGGTGCTTGACACTAGCAAGCTAGCATTGCTACTATTATTACTTACATTTAGGGTTAGGGATTCTCAACAACTCAATATTAAACTTTAAGGAGTAACTTGCCCTTCAATTTGTGTGAAAGACATAAATGATACCCTGATTTATGTGGCTTATTGAAGAAACATACTTATGTTGATTTAAAACAAATCTGGCAGACACTGAAAGAGGACCTGAGATTAAGTGTAGGCTTTTTTGACTTAGAACAGCATGAAATCAACTATAGCACCAATCCAGAACACCCTGAAAATATCCTAACAATCAACAAGAATACCCTAAATATAAATGACAACCACAAACTAAGCTTCATTGCAACTAGTATTAATTTAGTCTTAGTCCTGTGTCAAATGTAATATTATTTTGATCCATTTTATTTGCAAAGATTTTATCATTTGGGAATTATTATTTTTTTACATTTCAAAAGTTGCTCTTTCACCAATAAACACAAATCAATAGAATATCGACTCTTCTCTGAAATCTGAAATGTTTTGGCTCTTTTTTTTACTACATTTTCATCATCTTGTTTTCATCAGGGGAAAAAAACTTTGTTGATAAACATTTTTCGTCATAGATTTCATTAACAAAATTAACACTAACTGCAACATGTTCAGTTGGTTTCCATTGTGTTAGTTGTTGGCACCTTGATGTGGCTCTCTTGACGTAGACCAATATGTAACTAATTAGCAACCACCCAGAAATCTCTGAAAATGCCCCAGGAACTATCAAGATCACTCTAGCAACCACATAACAATACCCTGGGCATCATTTACACACATCCTAGCATCATTGTAATAACTTTCATTGGTTTCTGTTGGGAGAGTTTTTCACACATTAATGTGGCTCTAATGGTGTACACCAATATGTAACTGACTACAAACCACCCAGAAGACAATGAGAATGCCCAAGCAACTATCTAGATGCCCTTGCAATGGCATAGTAATGCCTTGTCAAGCATCCAGAACATCTTAGCATTATTGTGGCAAGTTTCATGGATAGCAATTGGGACAGTTATTCACACCTTAATGTTTCTCTTTTGATGTAGACCAGTATGTAACCAAATAGCAACCACCCAAAGGACCCTGCAAATGCCATAGCAACCATCAATATCACCCTAGCAACCACATAGCAATGCCCTGGCAACTGTCCAGAATATTGTAGCATCATTACAGCCAGTACCATTGGTTTCCATTGGGTTATTCATTCACACCTTGATGATGCTGCATTTGTTTGTTAAGACAATGAACAGCTATTCAGATGTCACAAACTGCTACTCACACTGGGTTGTTGATGCCACTCAAGGGAGTCTTTGGTTGTGTGTCAGTGGCCTAATCAATACTAGATTGGATTGGTTGGTAAATCCAGTGTATTTTAATGCACCAGAGTGTGTCAGCTTAGTGTCACTGTGCTTTATATTTCCAAGTCAGACACCTTTTAATTGAATTCAACTGGAACGAGACAACATGTGAGTCAAATATAAGCCATATGTCCTTTGCACCTTATTTACTGTAGGTGGTGATTTCGGATAATGTCTTTTGTGTTGTTCTGGAGGTTGGGCAAACTGTTTCCCTCTTTCATTTCATGTTCCTGATAATGAGGCAAAGTCATTTAATTAAATATTTTCACAAGTAAGAAGACCTTGAGGTCCTAAGACACCTCAGAATACTTAGACAATTAATATGCAAACACAGACCTGCAATTCACTTCTCTGGAAATGTCTTAGCTGTCGTGTTGTGAATCTGACCTTTGAGATCTTCCTTAATAAAGGTGTTATAGATTTTTTTTTCACTTAGAGCACACACATATAATCAAATGAAGAAGAACTTATAGCTTAAAAGCATTTCTCTGTACTCTGGTAGCCTGAACGCATAGCCTGTGATGTAACTCTGAAGATAACTGCGCCTGCATTTCCTCCTGACCGTATATGAATCGCAAGGCTTTCATCACTTGGTCCTGGCTCGTGCCTTTAACTAAAGGCAGTGGTTGGAATGGTTTTGATCCTGTGTTCTGCCTCTGTTAAAATAGTTTTCAGGATGTTTAGTCTATGTGGCAGGTAGATCAGACACAGAAAAGTGATCATCTCAGGGCATGACCTATTTTTTCTGTCATATTAATGTTATAAACAACCCACACAAAACATTTCAAGTGTTTCAGCTAATGAAAGCATGGAAACTTTGAAACATCCGTCATGTCTGAGGACCAACAAACCGAAGAAGGATTATCTTGAGTTGATTATGATCAACTAAATAACAAAAAAATAAGCAGCATAACAATTTGGGTGAATATGCTGCAAACATGTACACATGTGAATAAATTATTTACATTTGTGCACTTAGTAGATGCTTTTTTTTGATTCAAAGCAACTTGAAGTGCATTCAAGTTATGTATTTATTTTCTATTTTTTCTCTATATATAAATTATATATCATTTAGTATTTATACATCATAGAAGCACTTGTTATACTGTTTAAGTAATATATATATATATATATATATATATATATAAAGCACACTATGAATGAATGATCACTTTTATGCCTCGGTGAACGATATTTGAACATGGGAATAACATGGGTCTTCTCTCAGTTTTCACATTAAGCAATTTACGTAACATGGCCACAACACTGAGCTAATTTAATAACATAAATGTTATTATGGTACATTAATAACACAGGGGGGGTGTCTCGTCGTCTTGTCCCACTGGAGCTCTGTTCATTCAGCCCTTGAAGAAGTTCACCCAGAGGTTCACTCAGGCTGTGACTGACAGGTCTCGAACCCTGAAACGCTTCCCCTTGATTACCGATTCAGCGGGGCCCAAAAGGAAGAGCACAGGGGTCTAAAGTGTCATCCTCCCATTAAGCTGGGGTTGTGTCACCATAATGCACACAAAATAGCAGCCAGAACACACTCTTATGCATATGGAAATGAATGGCCATTCATTCATATATCAGCGATGCAGGCCGACTCCATCAGAAGCACATTAGTATTCGGCGCATTGCAACGCAGAAGTGAACCGCAGCCGATCTGACTGCAGTTCTGTCTTCCACCGATTGTTTTGTCACCGTTTAATGGTTGTTGAAGCATCAGCCCATCATCACTTTGATTGGAGCTGTAAGAGCAGTTATTCTGCAGCAAAACACAATACTAACAGTAAATCTGTTACTCCTATTAACAATAATAAATGATGTTTTTTATTGTAAAATTTACTTTTTGACAAATCATTAATTAATATGTTTGACTATCAGTTTTTGATGGTTATTATTATTAGCCTACGTACTACACACAGTGTACTACACACAGTATTTTGATTGAAGTCATTATTGCTTTTCTTTTGTAGCAGCACGGTAGAGATTAACACTGAACCGTGTTGTATGAGTAGACAAAGCCTTCACAGTCAGTGCAGTGGATTACTGTCAGTACGGAGGACGAGGCGGCCCATAATTCTTATAGAAAGATAGACAAACACACAGCCACAACCAACAACTTTTCCCTCTGAGGCCTTTTGTCTCCCCCTGCTCCTTTCAACCCCAGTGCCCTGTCAGAACCCATAAGAGCGCTGACCCAACCAGAGCCAAAGCCTGAAACCCACACCGAATAAGACCGGGGTCCTAGCTTATTCAATTCAAGCTTCTGTTGTTAGATATTTTAGAGCTTATTAATTAGACAGATCACTTGAAAATTCAGCTATGCGTTTAAATACATGCAAACTGTACTGACAAACAGGAGGAAATGTGTGATCACAGTTATGAAATTTGTCACTATGTACAAATCAAGTCAAACTGATTTTCTACTAGTATTAATTACTTAGGATTAAATATATACATGAAATGTACGAATTTAAGGAGCCATGCAATGACATGCAAGAAAAAAAATATATAAATCGTGCACACGATTTTTAAACAAAGAGAACTTATTAGTAAATTGTGTGCACGATATAGCAAATTGAGAGCAATAAATAGTAATCGTGTGCACCTTTTAGTACATCGAGGGAACGAATTATTAAAACGTGCATTTATTATTATTATTTTTTTTTTCATGCATGTCATGTGCAGAGCTCCGGACAAACTGGTGAATGTCATTGTTTTACAACTCTCATTGCTTTTTTATTTTATTTGTATTTATTTTTTGTGTGTGATTATATCATGACATTACTTTTATTATTATTATTATTATTATTATTACTACTACTACTACTACTATACTTTTATTTAAATGCATATTATATCGTGGTTTCTTTTTGCTGTTGTTGTTCACATTATTGTGATAAATTTATGGAAGCACTGAATGCTCCCCGGCTGTACATGCCATGGCAGTGTATTTTCTGAAGTAAAATCTTTATCAAGTAACCATTCTTTTCGTTTGAAAAAGCCAGCCCATTACCTCACGAATGCTTTTGTTGGCCCTTTACAAGAGCGAACAAAAACTGTTATTCAGGAGAAGGCTTTAGATTTTTATTGTTGGTGGAGCTCACAGTGTTATTGTATTAAAAAGAGCCATCTGTGTCAGAGACAATGGCTTCAAATTATCTCTGAATACCCAGTGAAAAAATATAAAGCTTCCTCCTTTCTCATTATGTTTGTTGGGGGTTTTTGTAGACTTGCTATAAGTGACTTTTGTTGTTCTTGATGCATTCTTCTTTTTCAATCGGCCCCTTTTCAGATGGTGTGTAACTGTAGAGGGGCTGAGGCGGGTGAACGCAGCCGCGCAGCGAGCACTCTGAGCGGGCACACGGAGCGAGTGGACGCTGCTGGATCATGAGAGCGGACGCCGGAGGAAAGCGCGGCCGGAAAGAGCGCCTGCTCGCCGGGCGCGCATGTGAGGATCCGCCCTGGAGGCAGACGGAACTCTGGATGTGTCAGTCAAACGGAGTGTAAGTAACTCTGGTTTGATGCTCGGCTTCTGCGCGCGTCTGTCTGCTGGGACAGGATATTAATTAGAGATTTAAAGAGCGTGTTACATGTTTGTCATTTTAAAATATTAATATGCGTTTTTAGGAGGAAGCATTTTTTTTCAAGCTATTTTGTTCGTTTTATATATTTATATGTATACGTGTACAGTAGATGTCTACTTGTTGACATTTCATGGCTTTCTGGAAAACTTTATGGGAGAGGTGGGGGGCTGACAAACGTTTGTTTTACAAGTGTTTTTAATTGTTTTTAATATTTAAAATGTATGTTAAAATAAAGTACAATTAACACATAAAAATTTGTTTGTAATCTGCAAAATTTCGTAGTTTTTTTTTTTTTTAAGACAACTATCTAATTAATTCTAAAGATGACTGTGATAATCTGTCATGTCAGAATGAAACATTTAATGTCAAACTTTGTATCTGTCTGTTAATTTTGGTCGCTGATGTTTCTGAAATATTGAAGCACCTATAGCTATAAATTGGATACCGTTATCATGTTTATAGATATAAAGCAGTTATTTGTCATATTTTGATCTGTAGTCAGCGCGGCCCCTAGTGGACAAAACTCTCTCTCTCTCTCTCTCTCTCTCTCTCTCTCTGTCTCTCTCTCTCTCTCACACACTCACACTGTCTCTCTCTCTCTCTCTCACACACACACACACTCTCTCTCTCTCTCTCTCTCTCTCCCTCACACACACACACACACTCTCTCTCTCTCTCTCTCTCTCTCTCACACACTCACACTGTCTCTCTCTCTCTCTCTCTCTCTCTCTCACACACACACACACTCTCTCTCTCTCTCTCTCTCTCTCCCTCACACACACACACACACTCTCTCTCTCTCTCTCTCTCTCTCTCTCTCTCCCTCACACACACACTCTCCCTCTCTCTCTGTCTCTCTCTCTCTCTCTCCCTCTCTCTCTCTCTCCTCTCTTATGCCTACTAATTTCTATCTCCTAATTTGAGTACTTAATGCTTGAATAATTCTAAATCTCACTTTCAAAGAATGTTTTCTGTAATTGTCGTGTTCGTCTCTGTGTACATATGCCCAAATTTGTTAGCATGCACTGGATTAGTTGTGAGATATTGAACGCAAACATTAAAAACCAATTTTTTTTTTTTTAAATCGACGAAAGTGTAGTTAGTCCTGGTAGTTATTTTCGCTTATTGATGTAGATCATATATATATATATATATATAATTTTTTTTTTTTTTTTTTTTTTTTTTTACGGTTTCAAACAGCCTAATGGTTCTCGTAGGAAATGTTACCCATTTACTTACCTATGTTTGTTTGATTGTTTTACTTGTGTTTTCTATTTCTCTTTTTTTTTTAGTTTCTCTATGTTTATTCATTTTCATCTGTCAGGCAATTCTTTATTTCTAAAACATAAGTCGTCAGGACCATGGGATATCATTAAAATGTATTAATTCGCTTAATATTAAGAAACTTGTTTTTTTTTTTTTTTCACAAGCTGCTAACTATTATTTAGAACTGCGACAATTGGCAATTTCGCCGAAGCAGGAGCCTCTCTGCAGAGATTCCCCGCTGTTCTACACATTTCCATAAGCAGATTAAAGCACTCAAATGCAGATGGAGAGAGCAGTTTAGAGTTGCATTAGAATAGCGCGTGCTGCACTGCCATCGTGCTCAAATCCGCGCTTAATAGAAGTTTAAAGTGACATTAAGACTATTTGTTTATTTATTCAGGTATCCATCCTTCAAAATAAATCTAAAACATTTTAAAATAAGCAGTGGGCTAGCTTTATTTTTTATTTTGTGTTTGCTCTTTATAATTTATTTTGTATATGGTAACAATGTATTACACATTATGGTCTTTGATTTATAAATAAAACAAATGTATAAATCAATCGTGTTGGGAAATATTTTAAAGGGCCAGTCGTTGAGCTTTTCTTCTATTGTTATCACCACAAGAGGACGCTGTTGAAACATTAAAAGATCTGCTTTCGTGCATAGTCGAAAAAAACTTTTTTTTTCTGACATTAAGCCTGTTTGTATATTAGTTCCACTTCTGTCGTCTTGTCGTTTTTTGTCAACTTCTGCAGAAGAATGATCAACTTTAAATCCTAACTCTTGGAGAAAAGATCAGCTTACCAAAAATGACACCGCGTGTTTTAGTTATTATAAAACAGCCCGGTTGTTTTTAACAATTGGATTTCATCAGATTGCATGGTTATAAAGCTGTTATTCTGAAGGAGGCTGTGCGGAATAAACCGTCTGTCCTGTCAGTCTTCATGGAGGAAATCCTCAGATCTCAGATGGTCAGTGTAGTCAGCTTCTGTGGTGCTTTTGTTCAGAGTGATGTAATGACAAGAGCCGAGACAAAACTACCTATTTGTGATGATTGACGGGGCTCTGTTTTCTAATTCACATTCAGCTTGAGCCGTTGAAGTGTAGTGTATGAATACAGAAGTCCTACCACACATTCTGCTTATTGTTTCCAGAAATAAGAAGAAATAAAATAACACTTTATATATATATATATATATATATATATATATTAAAGTATTTAACAGGCTAATACTTTAAGACTTTTTCTAAAAATGCGTTTTCAATTTTATTTTTTCAATGGCCAATGTATCAGTGTTCAACAGTCCATTTAAACTTGCAAATTATAAGTTAACATATACATGTAGCTACTAAAAAATAAAAAAATAAAAAAAAATAATTCCAGACGCTTTAAATACAGCAAAAGCAGAACTTTATGGTTAGGTTTAGGATCTCAAAATCACATGTCCTTGTAATATAGTATGGTTAGAGAGTAATTTGTGTGAAATATTCTCACTTTATTAAGTTCTTGCTCTGATAACACACACACACACACACACACACACACACACGCTCGCAGTGTTCATTGGTGGAGAGGTGCTGCCGGTGCCTCAGCGCTGCACTGCTGACCGCCCGTAACCCCGCCCCCTTATGCAAATCCAAGAGAGACACAGGTTTGGCTGAGGGAGCAGACGCGCTCTGATTGGTCAGCGACAAACCCATTTATATTCGCTGACAGTCGCTCTATGAATGGTTGTCTATTAACTTGTTCAAAAAGTATCAGGAGTTGACAAGGGCTCAGGCGAGGAGGGAAAGCGAGTTTGTGTTGATTCTTCAAGACTAAAAAAAGAAGTTTGTGGGCTCAACAGGACCTGAGAGCGCGTACCTCCTCAGCAAAGTTCCCACAACTGCTAAGGTAACTTCAGCAGCCTGCACTTTGGACTTCTTGACGTGTTTTTTTGTTTTTACTTCTGGTGGGGAAGACTTTCACGAAATCGTTTTAAATGTATAACATGATGGAGACCGAGCTGAAACCCCCGGTGTCTCAGCCGAACACGGGGGGCACGGGGAACACCAACTCTTCAGGAAACAACCAGAAAAACAGCCCGGACCGGGTCAAGAGACCCATGAACGCCTTCATGGTGTGGTCGCGGGGCCAGAGGAGGAAAATGGCACAGGAGAACCCCAAAATGCACAATTCGGAAATAAGCAAGCGCCTCGGGGCCGAGTGGAAACTTCTGTCCGAGAGCGAGAAGCGGCCGTTCATCGACGAAGCCAAGCGCCTTCGGGCTCTCCACATGAAGGAACACCCGGATTACAAATACAGACCCCGGAGGAAAACCAAGACCCTCATGAAGAAGGACAAGTACACCCTGCCGGGCGGGCTTCTGGCGCCGGGCGGCAACGGCATGGGTGCCGGTGTGGGTGTAGGGGCCGGTTTGGGCGCTGGGGTCAACCAGAGGATGGACAGTTATGCCCACATGAACGGCTGGACCAACGGAGGCTACGGCATGATGCAGGAGCAGCTGGGTTACCCGCAGCACCCGGGACTGAACACGCACAACACGGCGCAGATGCAGCCCATGCACCGCTACGACATGAGCGCGCTCCAGTACAACTCCATGACCAACTCGCAGACCTACATGAACGGATCGCCCACCTACAGCATGTCCTATTCGCAGCAAAGCACGCCGGGAATGACGCTGGGCTCCATGGGCTCGGTGGTCAAGTCCGAGTCCAGCTCGAGTCCGCCGGTGGTCACGTCGTCCTCTCACGGCCGGGCCGGACAGTGTCAAACGGGGGACCTGCGGGACATGATCAGTATGTACCTGCCTGGCGCGGAGGTGCAGGATCAGAGCGCGCAGAGCAGACTGCACATGTCCCAACACTACCAGAGCGCACCTGTGCCCGGCACGACGATCAACGGCACCATCCCCTTATCACATATGTAAATGAACTTTTCTACACTCCTTTGGACTATTTTTGTACAGAACACTTTGGGGAGGGAAAAGTTGTATAGAGCTCAAGGAAAGAACACAAACGTTTGCTTTCTATTTAAAATGGAACGGTAGGAACTCCACACAGTTTTTCGTTCTGTTGTTCTTTTTTTTCTGTTCTGTTCTGTTCTCTCTCTTTTTTTTTATTCGATCCAGAAGGTGTATGAGATTTGGAAAACTTAAACGAGGGAGAGTGAATCAAATGTTTTATTATTGCAATTGACTTTTGTACAGTATTTATCAAAGACACATAATAACAACCAGATGTAATGTTTGTCAACAGGCGGAAGTTACGTTTTTTATAAAAAGCAAACAAGATGGCACAACTGATTTACTTCAGTATATGCTTCAAAATTCTGCAAACGCTGGAAGAACGGGATAAAAAGAGTACATGAAGGTACATAGTAAAACACCGTTATTATTATTATAATTATAAGTTCTAAATAAGAGAACAAACAGTGGCACTCTCGCAGGTTCGACCTTTTATTTTATTTGATCATTTTCGTTCTCCCACTCTTCATCTATTAGGCATATAAAGTTTGTGTTCTTTATTTTCTCATGGTTTGTAAATTTTCTGTACATTTTCTGTGATATTTTAAGTTTTTATTTGAAAAACTTTCATTTTTCGTAGTTGTAAAATGTGGCCTGTACGCAGTTGCCAACACTCCATGTATATATTTTAACTAATATCATCATTATATAAGTTACAATCTTGAGTTTTTTTTTTTCAATATAAAGTTTGAACTGAATAAATTTTTGAAATTTGGATATTTGAAATGGTTTCTGGTTTTGATTTGATTTGAATATTTGGGTTGCTATCCGAATTTGCCTTTCTTGTCTAACTATCTTATTTATAGATTCCAAATTAATTGTCACTTATACTTAAGTATGCATTCAAAATCTCTAAGTCAAAGCACCGGTTTGACGTAAACAGTGCATTATTGCATGAATTGGTCTGAATAAGATGACACACAGACACATGGGTGCAGCTCTTCTAAAGTAAGTATAATGCAATTGCATGTGCAGAATTCGGACGGTGTGCTTATTGGTGTTTAATTTCAAACAAATGAAATGTTAGATGTTACTTAAATTTAGTAAGCATTAAGTTAACACCGTTTCTATTTTTTAGTGGAAACGAGGACTGTGAGCGACAACCACAGCGTGTAAGTTTCTTGCCTGTAAATCTCTGCTCTGCTTGGGGAGATAAAAACGACCCAAATGAAATGAAGACGCACGTCAAGGTAGTCACTTGCTTCAACTTTATTTCTTATTAGCTATTTTTATATGAGTGCATGAATTTGTAATGCACATTGAGTTATTTATTTAGTTTGTTTGTGCGTGCAAGTTTTTAATTTCAGTTGTTTTGAAGATTCATTATTTAAAATATATATATATATATATATAGAGTTCTTTAAATTATCTGTAATTTAATATCATCTTATATTTTATTATAAAACAATAAATAACATTAACCTCGTTATATTTTAACCTGTAAAATATATATGATAGTATAGCCTATATATATATATATATATATATATATATATATATATATATATATATATATATATATATATATATATATATATATATATATATAAACATCAACAAACATAATAATGATAATAACAATGTAACGTTAATGCAATAACAAATAACAGTAAACTATTAAGCGTTGCTCCAATCACTTATGCCCTTCACAGGCTTTGCCTTTACATGAACACGAACGCATTAAAGCACTGGTTTAGTGTTGGACACAGTTAGAGCCGCAGGGCACAGAGAACATGCTGCTGGTGTTTGTCCAGTGTCGCTTACTTGAAATCAAGCTGAAGATAAGATGATGAAGGTGAACTTTGTGGATAGATGGATGGGGTTTAAAGTCTGAAGTGTGTTGGGATGTTCTGGTGCTCTGTGGTGGTAGATTAGTGCTGTTTCTTGCCAAGGAGCTGAGGCATCTATTACAGCGGGTCTCGAGGGAGAAGGGCTCACATTAAGCGCTAAATGAATATTTGACGAGGGCTCATTCCGACAAACGTGTCCCTGCCGGACTCTCGACGGGTCAGGGAGCACTGCTTCAGTCCTCTATTGATACAAGCGGAGGAATGGGTTGTGATGGCTGGATCTGTTTGATAAATTGGGAGTTTGAGTCTGGATGTGAGTGGACTGAGGCTGTAGGCTACTAATAGTCCAGGATCTAAAGAAAGTGTTTGCTGAAATGTTCGCTGTGTTCAGCTTTAACGTTCTTTACACCTGTAGCTACCTTTCAAGAAGTACATTTTTATGTAATCCAAAAAGTCTATTTTAAAATTAATGAACCACAGTCTGCCGCTATTTAGTCATTTTCTTAAGAGTGATAGGCTATCTTAAAGATACTGATTTACAAAATGTTTCATCATAGACTTTTGATGCTATATTCAAAAACACAGTTTTGTAAAATAAAATTTGCGCGTTTAGGCAAAAAAAAACACACACAACGGTGTGTTTAATGTTAAGCGGTATTTGGGATTATTTTGATATAATTAATAATAAGACAATGGTACGAACTAATAATGACATCACTGGTTTGATCTGGTTTAAAGCATTTGCTTTAGCTGTCATGTGTGATATATATTGCTTGGTTATTATACGGACCATTGTTTTTTTTTTTGTTAGAAAGTCGTGTGTTTTTGTTGTTGAATTGCACTTTACTTGTAATATATGGCATTGCCCGACTCGCTGAAACTGCTGTTGTAGAGCAGCAGATATCTTCTTTAAGAGAGGAACCTTTCCACAGAAAGCTGCTAAAATTAGATCTATGACTGAAATCTGAACTTTTTAGCATTTCATCCCTGATGACAGTAACATGGGCTATTTCTTTAAATACTCACGGAGTGGTTCTTTCATTTAGGCCTCAAAGAGCGCCAAAGCTCATTCTTCAATGTGTTATTTATAATGATTTGATTTGGGAAAGCAAGCCTTGATAATGGCAATTTCATTATAATATGAGCAAATATAAATCGAAATGAGTAATACAGATATGTGACTGTTTGAAACAGTCAAAGAATAAACCTCAAACACAGCAATTACAACTAGCTACTACTAACAAATAATTATACACATAATTATTAAATAAATAAATGTGGTTATAGTATTGATTTGCTGTTGTTGTTGTTATTAGTACAATAATTATTGATTTTATTAAAATGTAATCATCACTTAATCTTCACGATATTATTATTAGGCCTATAATTATCATATTAGCAATAGCAAATACTTCTAAGCGTTACTAATTAATGGCGTCAGATTATTTTAATTTTACACGGAACATATATCACACCCATGAAGTACTTAAACTGTAAACATCCACGCATATCATGTGACTCCGTTTGTAACAAATCTGTTTGCTGGCGCTGAGAGTAAATGGGTGGAGAAAGGCGCAAACTATTTGGAGAAAGTAATAAGTTGTTTCTCGTGGCGGTTTTGGCGGGAGGGGGCCAGTGATGGAGGGGGACCGAGCATTGTGAGATGGGCTGAATTGAGAACTGTCAGAGATGTCTCTCATTGGGTGAATGATCCAGTGCAGGTGCAGGGAAACAGGGGGATGGGGGTCTCAATAAGACCACACACTGTCAGCCAGCACCACATCAGTCTCGCGCCTCGGCCAGTCCGAACCGAGCCTGACAAAACACCGCCGGGGTTTTTTTTCTTTTTCTTTTTTCTTTACTTCGTTTTTTTTATTTTATGAATGTTCTTTATTTTCTGGAACCCAGCAAGTGCGTTTAAATGAAGCGTTAAAGCAGATGTTTTCATCTGACGTCATTGCTTGTTCGTGTTGATTTAATTGATTAGGTTAAATCGAGGCATGTTAACAACGCTAGATATAACGCAGCTATATTTGTGTGCGTGTGTGCGCGTGTACATTTGTCTATTGTCTGGTGGTCGTTTTGAAAACGAAGGGATTAAAACAAAACTCTTATTTCAGATCACTATACAGTCTGTCAAAATTCTAACCAAGATCCCGTTGAAGAATTTGGCACTCGACTCCAGTTCAGCCAGATTCTGACATCTGCTTCTTGTCATCATATTCACGCATGCCAGTGCTTTTTTTATCTTCTTCTTCTTGTCAGAGTCTTTGTTGTGCAAAGTTACTTTTTAATAAGATCCTTCTTGTTCGTAAATGTAAGATTGCTTTCTCTCAATAATATTCATTAAACCCTTCTTTATTCCATGCTGAACAAAGATACTAGTAAAATGCACACACCTTTTTATTGTTTGCATGCAATTATCTGTTCATATATTTGTTTGTATTGTCTGGTGCTTGTTTATACATCAGCTGCTTTGCTTTGCTATATTTATCAAACCTTAACGAAAAAAACAACGACTTTGATGGCGTCTGTTTTGTTATAAATTCGAGATAGCACACGCGATTAATGGCAGTATAGCTGTGGAGAATTTGATATTTTTTTCTCGAAATCATTGCAAACCATCATCTCTTTATTGATAACTCTGGATTGGATCCGACAGACACATGCAATACAATGCAAGCCAGATATTAAGAGTAAGAACATAGAGTTTGTATTATAATCATTGTATCAATGAAACGTATTTGGACAGATGATTTGTGATGAGAGTGATTTGACATGATGTTGCTCACTTGTGGATTTCATATTAAATTCTACAAATATTCAAATTCAGCAATTCTGATCTATTAAAATTATACAGTTTGCGCGCGCTTTTTTATCTTTTTTTTTCTTTTCTAATTGTTCATAACGAATCGGACAATGCAGATCAATCTATGCAAGAAGCTCACACCTGTCAGTCTGCAACAAATGGCACCAGTCCATCATGTGTGTCTGTCCTGTATCATTATGCGGAGCAACAAGGTTGACCATATGCAAAGCTGAGGTGTGAGTATTTCGTTCCACGCGAGGAACAATCTCTTTTATTTTAGCAGATCAGTCAGAGCAATGCGGATCCAGAGCGCTTTTAACGCCCCACTGAGTCTCATAGACTGCGCTCTATTGAAGATGGGAGGAGAGTGTTTGTTCAAAATATATTTCAATAAAATAGTGATTATCTACCATGCGTGCCTTATATTAAAATCGCATAGACTTCTAAATATAGGCTACAGCTTTCTAAAAATTCTAAATAGCGCTTTTCGTTCGATCGGATTTGAAACATTTAGAGCTGTTTTTTTTAATTCGGAGCGGCAAAAACGATAAACATGGAACACGTTTAATTTAAACAGGAACATTACTTTTGGTTAAATGTTCTGGAAATTAAAAAAATACATAAATAAAAAAATCGTTTTGCGAAAATAAAGATTGACTTTAAAATCTGGAACGCGTGGTGTTTTTAATGTAAACGAAATGCGGATCGCGCTGCGACTTAAAGCGACGCAAGGAAGTGTAAAATCAACTCTCTTTCTTCAGGGTTTTTATTCAGTCCTCATCAAACACATTAACATATTCAAAACCTATTCGTTGTCTTTCCCATTTCCTAGGAAATGCCATCAGGTAAATATATGTGATGCAATTTTTGCATGATGATCTTCAGCATGTGAAATCTTTTTCTTTTTCTTTTTTTTGCTGGTTTCCCAGCATTAGGTTTGGGGGCTGCTAGGAGACTGAACCTCACAAACAGCAGGGCATTGTTGTCTTCATTCCGACAATTTCAAGCTTCACTTACACATATAGCATAGGCCTTTATGTTGATTAATGACACTGAAAGCAACTGGGCCATACTTAAAAACAACTCATATTCGTCGCCAGTCACAATGTTTAAATCTGGTATTTGTTGACCAAGACTTGATTCTGACAGAATTTATAAGAAGCTGAAGATATTGAGGATCTAAAGTGGACTGATGAAATCATGGATTGGGCAAGGGAAGGAAATGATTTGGGAATATTCCCAGAGCTCATTTCTCTTCTCAGTTTTGGATCAACCAGACGTATGTGTGCTTTCAGAAGAAAGGGTTTGTCTGGAAGTTGAATGGGCCCCTCAACCGGCCCATTATGTTTCTCTGGTCACCCCCGTGTCATCTGAATGGAACGCGTGGGCTTGTTGACAACTAATTTTCTCAAAATCTCTGTGGCTCTTCCTGCCCTAAAGGTATCTACATGCCTTGGACTCCCCAAGACTTTCACTTTTAATTCGAGTCGTTGAATCGAACAGGGGTGCGTTTCCCAAAAGCATAGTTGCTCATCTGTTAGCAACTTAGTTGGTTGGTAATGGGAAATTGTGTTGCAACCAAAGTTGCTAACTTAGTTAGCAACTATGCTTTTGGGAAATGCACCCCAGGCTGGATATTTTCTATTCGAATTCGTAATTAGGCCATTATCAAGAACACTTGGCAAAGGATGCCATTGTTTAAACGAAAAAAGAAAAAAAAAAAACAGATTTTAAACTTTATATTTCAATGCTGATTAAAGTAGCAGTAGTAGGCTCGTAGTTTGATAGCGATCACACCGTTTACTTTTAAATCAAATTATCATTAAGAAGAAACTGAAAAAATACGTTTTGCTCTAATTGTATTCTTAATTTTTCGTTTTAATTGGTTGTTAGTTTTAATCTTAATATGACATTACGACGAGCCACAGTCCTCTAATGTGTCTGATGCCAATACAGACCTAAAAAATAATGATAATAATCGAGCTTCGCATTTAGGTCACCACATGCCTATCGTGCACTCATGAGTCTAATTAATTCTCAAGTGTAGTTAGTGGGTCTAAATCTTTGAATGGCCCCAATGCTCTCGTCAGAGACCCTGCTGGAATATAAAGGGTTTTTTTCTTTCTTTTTCTTACATTCAGACTCAAAGAGCTACTCAAGCGTTCCTTGTAAGTGACGGAATGTAGGCCTAATGCTTTTAAACAGGACACACGTTTTTAGCAAACAAAAGAACTGCGACCATAGGACACTTCCAGATTATGCTAATTATTATTATTATTATTTACATTCATTTCAAACGAATACTCGTGATTAGAGCTGCCAGAAACACAGATATGGAATGTCATTTGTATATTGGTCAAGTTGTCCGAGATTTTAAAAAGGAGAAATCTTGCTTACATTGTTGAAAAAGGTTTAAACGAAACACATTTGATTTTAATGACTAAAATTGTCAAGTGGTGTAACCGTCAATCAAAAGGTAGCTACTAAATTAACAAAACTTTCTTTGCACTTTGAATAGCCTAAATAATACACGGCCAGATAATTATTTTCAAATCATATTTTTAAATATATGTTCAAGGTAATAAAAAAAAACATTATAATTGTTCAATATCAAGTAGCCTAATGCGTTTGTTTTACTCTGATAGCGATAATAAAATGGCTGCCTGTATGTTGGTTATATCACACTAAATTATTAAAATATATTAAAATCATTTCTGAAATCAAAATTGCTTAACCGTTTTTTTATTATTATTATTTCATATAATAGGTTTGCGTGCTCTCTCTCTCTCTCTCTCTCTAGTTTTGGGACAGTTACACTACCTTTCAATTTATGGACCGCAAATATATCAAGATAACTTGACAATTAGAAATTAGTCTATATCGTTAGTCAATAGAGAACACGTTTATTAATTGTCATGTTTATTATTATTATTATTATTATTATTATTATTATTTTAATTTAATGCATTGTTGAAGAACTTGCAGACAAGAAAAAAGTCATGTCGTAACTATATTTAATGTTTCTAAAATAAAAAAATCAAACCTTTGAAACGGTTCTGACCAGTAGCCTACTGAACGTGTCTTGATATCAACATTTAAAATTCCACACAGTGGATTTCATCTAAAAATCCAACCAATAAGGTGGCGTGATCAAAAAAGAGGGTGTTGCTCATATGGGGTGATAGGGGAGCTGCTGAAGTGTGTGCTGCTCGGTCAGGCCATTTGATTGTAAATGAGAGAGTTCACACGCCGATCGAGTGACTAGAGGGAACAGGCAAAGCATTTGAATCAGGTGCCTATCTATCTCGCTATCTCGGAGATCAGAGCTCAGCCAGATGACATCTCCCTAGAAGAGCCAGTCTAGTCTCAGGATGAGATTTCACTGTCTCTAATTAACACAAGAAACACAGCGAGTCCAGTTAAAACGTGCAACAGTTGGTGGGCAGTTCTGGCATTATCTGCCAACAACTCAAGTGTTGGGTTCCCCTGGCGATTGGATCCAATCAAACCCTGGATTACCACTTTATTTGCGATTGATTTATTGGTAGCGCTTTGCATGTTATACTCAATTAATGTACTATGTATAATTAATTACTTTATCAATAAGTATAACAATGTGTAATAACAAGATTGTCCAGAAATAATTACATATGAAGTAGCTTGCTTATTAGTATCATTTAGCCTAATACACACTATTTATATCTATAATTACACCAGTATGAACATTGTAAATTAACACTTTGTAAAAAGTGAAGAACTGCATTTGTTAACATAAAAAGCTACTTCTACTTGATTTAACCCATAGCTTTGTTGGTATACATTAATGTATTTAAGTTGATTAATTGATATTAAATCATTTTTTGACTTGCATAAAATCGGTTAATTTAGATGTCACCATTTTTCTTTCTCAGTGAAACTAGTTTTCTGTTTAGAATTTATTTAAAGCCTTTATTATAGAGGCATTTAAGATTCCTAATGTACATTGCAATGTATTACAACTTCTCATACTTAATTGTAACCAAAGTTAAAATTCATTATAAGTGTAATGTATTACACTTTCTAAAGCTGTAACAATTCATAGGTAAGTGTTATGATTTATCATAACTGTGGTTATAATTATTCATGAGGTCATAGGTCAAGGCTTAATTATATATTATATATATATATATATCTGTCTGATCTACATATAAGAGGACAGAGCAGAAAAGAGGTCCTAGTATTGATTTATGTGTCAGAGTCAATCATGTTCTTTTGCTTTCTTAACGGAAAGCGAACATGAGAAGACACAAATTAGCAGCCTTTGAAATTGCACCTGCCAACACATTATGAAGTTCATAACTTAAAGATTCAGGTGTAATAACAGCTTGTGCTGTACACTTTTACTATATCATATCGAGATAATGACTCCACATTTGTGAAATGACACGTCAGCTGTAAAATGCACGATCAATAATTGTGTATTTTGAGTCGTTTCCTCTTAACATGAAATCGGTGTAACTGTAGATTAGATTAATTCATGGTCCATTTCATGAGACCCACGTTCAGCTTAAGAGGCGAGACATTAATGAAGGCTTTGTTGCAGGGTTAATGAATGCCCATGCATGGGTTAAGATTCCATGAAACAGGAAATGTACAAATGCTTTATTTAATCTCACGTCTCAGTTCTCAATAAAAGTGCATGACCAAATAAAAGTTCTCAAGCTGGGAAAAGAAATCAGGGTTGAAATAAAGCTCACTGTGACAGCTGAAATATGATCTGTTCATCTGAATAGCCCAATATTTGGCGAATGTTTCATCAAGTTTGGAAGACCAAACATGGAGAGGTTTGGAAAAACCTGATTTGTGTTGTGTTTAATAATTCGTTTCTCATTAATACAATGTTTTTAATCATTGTTGTTTTTAGTCTCTTTTTCTGTACTTTTGTATCATGGCTTGGCAGATTATAGTAAAGTTTGCACCCCTTTTCTGCATAAGCAGGATCAGCTTGGAGTGGCCTGTCACCGTGGAAACTGCCAGAACAATTCAGTAGAAGTTTGAAGAGGTCAGCTTGCAGGGTCAACAACCCCAGCCTCTGCCTGGGCCAACTTCTGTTGAGCCTGGGACGTTTTGGGGGAGCGCTAGCTCAACCTAACCCTGGGTGGTAGGCAATTCTAAGACTGATATAAATTTTTTGAGTCAGTTTGCGGCCTAGGCTCTCCAGGTGGCCTGTGAAATCGATTTTAACCCCGTGACCTTGTCTTGGAGAAGCACGGTTGACAACCTGGATGAGAATTTAGCTGGGCCTGACA
>NC_081802.1:20527878-20700397 GCF_963082965.1 Carassius carassius
ATTTAATAGCAATCTTGAGTGAAACATTTTCCAGATTTTTCCAATGTATGTTTAGATTAAAAGGTCTTTTATGCAGTTTTTATGATTTTTTTAATTCATTTATTTACTTATTTATTTCATTATTGGAGCTTGATATAGTCATGAACTTGCATAATAACAGCATGCTGGATTGAAGTGACACGAAGGGTGATAAATAATAGCAGGATTTGTTTTTGCAATTAAATGCAGATTTGTATAACTTAAGGGGTCATCTTTACAATATAGCAAGCATTTTAATACTTGAGGTATAACAATATCACAGCAGCAACCTCGTAGATCAAGAGACCTTCCCACACCTGGCTGACTCATGCCATTGCATTGTTTACCAGTTGCATTTCATTCCTTTTCTTTTTTTTTAGCAATTAGAAACAAGAGATGGCCGCCGTAGGAGTGCCAGGGCTGTGTAGTTTCCGTTCATGTCATTTGTAAAGGGCTTAACCTTACTCTGACTTGTTTATTTGCATCCCTCTGTAAGTTTCACCCCATCCTTGATGAAGCATCACGCTACTGTACCTCAATAAACCCAGAAAACACAGTCAGAGATGGCATGAACTGACTCTGAAGGACTGGTATTGTGCATGCTGCCAATGCCCAACAAGCCCTCTTTATGATGGCAGGAATTATGATGGCCATGTTGGATATGTGAGATCGCTGGTGGCAAGCAAGATAAGTTGAGTAATTGTCACTTACTGTAACAGCGGCTCCTATTCATTAAGAGCTTGTGTCTAATAAACTACTGGAGGAAAGCAGGCCAGCTGTACTGTGAAGCCTCACACAAGGCGGCTCTTTCTCTGCGGTCCTAAACTTTGTCAAAAGGCGAAACTGTCTACAAGCGCTCTGTGATACAACAGAGATTCCAATAGAGGTTTGTCTTGGAGGAGCAAACAAGGGCTTCCTTTTGACTAAATAATGAAAAATAGCGCGTTCAAGAGGGACAGCAAAAACTGACATTGCTTCTTTTTTAGATAAGTTTTATTTATGTCAACTGGAAAACTAACAATTCAAGTTCTTGTGATACTTAACTTCCTGCTAAAACCAGGCTGCATAATTCGCAGCAATAGTTGGTCATAAAGCTGACCAAACATATAAAGGAGCTTGTCCACAATGATTTCTTTCCTTATTTGTTTATATATTTAAATGAGAACTGAGCACATTTCCTGCCAAAAATATTATAAAAAACATTAAATACTGTAATGCTAAATAAGTATTATATTTAGATTATGATTAAAATTATAACTGTGGAACATTTATTTGTTTTTACTTAATTATCTGTAATTGTTTAAATTGTGAATATTTGAATGTTTCATTGCCATGAATTTATGCTGCTTGATTTTTAAATATCCTGTCATTAATGATCATGTAATTGTCAAATAATACCCAAAAATTTAATCTTATAATAATAAGTCTGGGCTAAGTTTTTTTGCGAAAAATCATTTAGCAAGGGTGCATTAAATTGATCACAAGTTATGGTAAAAACATTTATAAAACCTTTATAATGTTACAAAAATGTATTTCAAATAAATACTGTTGTTCTGAATTTTTTTTCATCAACAGAAATGATGATGATGGTGATGATAATAATAATAATAATACATGTTTTTTGAGCAGCAAATCTGAATATTAGAATGATTTCTGAAGGATCATGTGACACTAAAGACTGGAGTAATGATGCTGAAAAATCTGATTTGCATCACAGGAATAAATTAATTTTTTGCATATATTCACACAGAAAATAGTTATTTTAAATGTGTTGTTTTTATTGTATAGAAGCAATTTGATGAGCCATATGTGAATATTGGAAAAGCTATCTTTCTAAACTTTACAGTAGACATAGCTGGTTAATTCACGCATAACCTATTAAAATAGTTAATACTTTCCCATTCTCGTATCCAACTCACACTTTCCATTGCAATGTCCTCTTCATCACTGAATTCTTACATTCTCTCTTCTAGAGACACACAAACCAGATGCATTGTGGAATCCATGAATAGAAGCCGTCCAATGCCTCATCCCCAAATTTTCAACAATTGAGTGAATTTTTCATACAGTTGAGTGAATTCCAGAGGTGCTTCAAGAGGAACACATGTCCTCAAGTATGCTGACATTTGAATGCATTTCTAGGGTGACGGCTGTAGGAACCCTGTAGGTTTGGGGTGTCTTTGCTGGATCATGGTGGGCCATTGTGACTGCTTCTCAACTTCCTGCCAGTAACTGTCTGAGCGAGGCAAGTAGTAACTTTTTGGAATGTGGCAAGTCCTTGTGAATAATTGAAAGTTCCTTTTTCTAACCTTTTAAACTGATGGAGTTATACCAAAATTGTGTGGACTCACACAGGACTCCCATAAGGATATTTGCTGTCATTAACTGAGCTCATGGCAGTTTAATGCAGACCAATTAAGAGTCATATTTGCTTATACAGTTGTTAAGTTTCTCCAAGGACCATTGTGATTGAGGCCATACATCCTATTGTATTCCAGTAATTAATGATACTTTGGTATACTTTGGACTATACGGGATATGAGTTTAAGATGGCTAAAAGAATGGGCGAGATATACAGTAATCCACAATTCAAACAAACAAAGCTCTAATGACAATTGACTTCAGAAGGTCAGAATAAGAGTCAACACAAGAGAGTAACTTCACTCCGGAATCAAATTCAAAGATCCATTGAGGACTATAAGAAAAAGTTTGAGGGAAGAGTTTTAGGAGAAATTTGGATTATTGAATCCAAAGGGGAATGGGATTGACTCCATCTGTCAAGAGGGTCTTCCAGATGACTTTAGCCCACATGCTGGATGCTGGTTCAGGAAGCTATCTCTCACACTTCCTCCTGCAGTCCTTAACATGATCCTTGAAGGGGGAGTGTACCAAAAGGCATAGCCTCTATCTTAGGGTCTTTGTCCCTATAGGGGGCCAAACAGTGGGATCCTATATGGAAGGAAGCACACGCCCCCTCGTTCAACAACAGCAGGAGGAGAAAGAAAGCACATTACATGCTTGAAAATCAGCCCACTGCCATTCTTTGGTTACCAAACCAGTGGGGGGACGCTGTTGCTTTGAGATATACTCTACAGTTTGTGAGTGGTGAGATGGGTGGATGAGATTCTCCTTGGCTCACATCACGGAGTTCGTGAATGCACCTGTGATTGTCTGCATTGTTGTTGTGTTTTGTTGAGTGTTACATTTCAGTAATGGAAATAAGGCAATAAAACAAAAGGGAAGTTGGTATCAGTTTCACATGTACACAAAAGTGTGCCACAAGCATGGTATTCAAATGGAAGATTGTTTACTCAAAGCACAGATCAGAAAATTTTGCTAGCTACTCAATTACCAGACTACCCATTCATAAATTACAGCAAGCATGTAAATATGCAATAATAGATTTCAAAACAACAGTCAACATGCCTCTACAGTCTACAGCAATACTACTGTACATGCATACTTGGCAAAGTTGAATGACAGTAGATGTTTGACTTGATTTTTTCCCTCCTCTTTTTTCTAGATTTTTTTCTACTCAAGCATGGCGGTGATAATTGGATTGTGTGGACACCTGTATGAGTGCAGTATATCCAGGGGATTAGAGAATGGGATGGGTGAGTCAACTCAAATTATTGTAATGTTAACCTATACAACTGGCAGCTGCCGCCCCTACTACTCAATAAAATAAGGTCCCAGTGGTCACAGAACCTGTCCAACTCCAGAACAACCTCTAGAGACACAAATATGCAGGTGATTTTCTAAAGCTGGTGCATTTAATAGGTGGTTCTCAACTGATTTTGCTTCAAGAGAAACAAAGTTTCAACATTGTGTATTGCGCAAAAGTAAGCTGTTGATTTCTGCATTCTCTGATAAAGGGGTGCAACAGCTTGTCCCTTGTCCCAGTTACCCTTAAAGAGATAACTTTGTACCTTATCTACTCCTTTAAGGTTTATAGTAGTACTTTAAGAGTACATATTACTACTGTAAAAAAAAAAAACATAAACTAATCTGCACATTTTAGGGGTACAAAGTTGCCCTTTTAAAGGGCTCTTCATCAGTGAAGTTGTTGTACTCATAAAAATTAAACACCTTTTTGAAAATAATGCCCAATATGTTGTACATTCAGATGTATTCAAGGTGTAAATAAAATGGTATTACTTTTTATTTGATGGTTACACTACATGACATTTTAGTCATTAGAATGTAAAAGTTTCTTGAAATTTTTATAATTTTGGTTTAAATAGAATACATATGCAAAAAAACTTGCCACATGCATTTTAACTAGATTTTTAAAACATTTATTTATCATTTATGGACATTGCTCAATGTCATTGATCCATTACTGACCCAATAACCACACAAATTTGCATCAGAATCAAAAGATTAGGAAAGTGTTTTCCCTGACCCGAATTATTTATTTATCCTAACTACACCCAATTATTGGGTTAGATACATTTTATGATTTGATTTAGCATCCTTTTCCCCTTCTGTCTACCATCAGAACACATTTGTGACCCATTTTGAAGTCCCAACTATCCAGTTAAGATCCACTGATGTAGACGGTAGATAGGCTTTTACGAAATAGTCAATTTTTTCTGTTAATAAAGTCTAAGGAATATTAGATTTTTCAGTGTTTGATATTACATTTTTGTCAGATAAATGTCAGACACTACTGCCAACAGGCCTTGTATAAGCTCGTCAGGGCGGCCATCGTTAGCAGAAGTTTGTAAACAGAGCATAGAGTGTGTGGAAGGGGGGCAGAGGTGCTGAAAGACGAGACGGCAATAGTGAAACTCAAGCTGGTTGGAGAAGTGGGGGGGGGGTTGCGATTGTTTGACCACCAGGATGAGCGATGAGTCGACGGTCCCGTCAGAAAGCACTTCCACGGCAACAGTGCAGATTCACTAGGTGTTGTCTAGGCAGGTAATTCATCAGTTCATGCCGGGGTTGGGCCTCCCGAAAACTTCCCATGGTCACTTCTGAGTGCGAATACGTAATGAGCTGGAGGGCTTCACATTTGCCATGGCTGATTAGACGAGAACAATGAACCCAAACAGAACTGGCAGTCCTCACAATGGGGACTGGGAAGCCTCAAGGCATTGCCTCCATATATCTAGAGCAGGAAGAGAGAGAGAAAAGTGAGCAAAAGTGTAGTTTATAACTGTCCTCTCTTTTGGACGGCTGTTGAACATGTACGATACTGTCACTAGACTTCCGAGTTTCTATGTGTTGTCAGTTTGAACTAAAAGCCTAAAGAATAATGGTAAACAGTGTTTTGTCATATTTTAATGAATAGACAGAGAAATATAGTTTTATAAATTGTTTGTTTATAATAATTATTTGGATCAGGATTATTGTAAACTAAAATAAATGTTAAATAAATTAAAATAAATATAAAAACTTCAACATTTTATGTCAGCTATTTGCAAAGTAACATTTCTAATTTATATTTGAGTTAATTTGATGTTCTAAATTAACAAACTAAAACTTGTATACAAATAAATATAAAATATATATTTAAAATAAATTCAAATACAGATAAATGTATAAAAATATAGACATATTTTAAATAAATAAAAATTACAGAAATTACTCAAACTTTAAACTACATTTTTAAAAAGTCAAATTATTATTATTATTATTTTTAAATGAAAATGGAAAATATTAAAATAAACAATATTAAAAAATATTTTTCAAAACTTAATTCTAAAAATGCAGTTTTATCAAAAGTAAAATAGTATCTTATTGATACTAAAATAGGATTCATTTGAATTCATAACATGTAAATTTACATCTATTATTATAAAAGTAACATTATTTGAAAGTAAATGTGAGTGTGTGGCCGTGTAAAACTTCTTACAGTCATACTAGGGTGTTGTGGGTGGTTGCTAGGTCATTGCTATGTAATTACTAAGGTGTTACGAATGATTATTAGTGCATTGCTATGCAGTTGCTAGGGTGTTTTGGGTACTTTCTAGGAGCTTGACAGGTTAGTTTTGGGTATTTAGGAAGTAATTTATCAGCCCAAGTCAAAACAACCCACAGCAAAGTATCTAGATATGGAATTCTTCAGCTATTTTATGAAAATTAATTCAACAAGCTGATTGTTTCGGTGTAAAATTCACGTCTACAGCAGAATAAGTTAAGTTAAAATGTATTATTGACCCGTTATGTATTGCAATATGCATACTTTAGCAAACTCCACTAATTACAGAATAAAAATGGCTTCTTTTCTTACTTATTATTTGTGTGCAATATTAACATACTGTTTATAGCTACAATAAAATGAACAGCCTTTTTCTGACCAACCAAAAATGTGGTAATCTTAACTAAGCAATTTGGCCTGGAAAGACATCAACGTCATTAGTGTCTTTTGTTTGACAAAGAGGAACTGGCTCGTGGAGAGCGTTCAATCTCCGCAGCAGGCGTATCTCTTTGAACACGCTCTACGAAATGAGTTTCTCTATCAGTTGGAGACCGTTTCGCTCTCCACTTTAAAAAAAGAGATGATGGGAGGGAAGCCCCTGGAATATTTATTGGGAGGGGGGAATAAATCCACAATCCACTGACAATTTTCCTTTCTCGGTCACATGTTCTTCCCGTTCATGACTGTTTTTCTAATTACTTAACGGTATTTACATATTATTTCAATGTAGTGTGGCAGATCAGCAATGAGGCGCTGAAGAATTCACACTTAATTGTATTTCGTAAATCATATTGGAGCCCCTTCAGAATAAGCTCCCTGTAACAAAATGATAAAATGGCCAATTATGAGAAAATTCCAGGGTATGTAATTTACAGAACAGACTCTAGAGAGAGTCTTTTGAGAGGAAAGATAGACTCCTTGTTGAATTGTTTTCCTTGCTTTATGTCATATTAATGAATAAATGATGAGTGTTTGTGATCATTCGTGCTTGTTTTTGATGGTGCTTTTTGCATCTTTACACACAGAACATCCTTCACTTTGACCAACTGACCCCCCCCCCCACCCCCCATCAGGAAGATTGGACCCAAACTAGTGTTTGCAGTCTAAACTATAGCCTTTTAAATGCAAATAACTGGAGTGATAGGTAGAGATAGCAGCTCCATCACTCTCAGAGCTGCTCGAATTCCTAATCATGGTATTTGTTTTAGCTTTTGCAGGTTCTGTCCAGACCTCTGTTGTCTCGCGATGGACCAGATCTGCACATTTGTGGACGTCGGTGTCAGCACACTTGAAGCATCAACTTTGACCTCTCAGTAAATGCATATTTTAGAGCCATGCTAAAATGGTTGTGCATATGGAATTTACCAATGCCAATGACTTATTTCACCAAAATAAACTCCAAATCTATTTTTATAATAACAATATTTGAATGCAAGAATAGTAATTTCTGTAATATGGTACTGTTCTTTGTTAATACATCATGTTTGGAGATAGCTTTATTTTGTTTCTGAGATAGATTTAATGCATTTTATATGTTTATTCAAAAAAAAAAAACTTTTATAGAACAAATGTGAAGATACAGATGCTTTTAACTACATATTTTGCTACAAAAAGACAGAGGGATTCAAATGAATCAATGAGTTGTTTATTTGAATTGATTTATTGGAATAAAGCAACCGAACAAACTGATTCACTAAAATCAATCAAATTTTGTAAGCCAGTTTAGGAGTCTTTGATTTTCTCATTCTGCTATGAAGCTTGTTGTGTAAAATAATGTGATGAAAGGTTGAAACATTAGTTGTTAATGTGTTAGTAATACCCATTTGGTAAATGTATACTGTTTGTCTTTTCAAAACTTTTGCTAGAAACAATATTGTGATCATTTTTTTTCTTAATTGTCTTCATTTTAATTAAATTCATGTTATAGAAATATTGATATATGCAATTATTTATTACATAATATGTAAGTAATAACATTAAAATCCATTATTTTGCTTTGTTACTTTTCATTATTTTTAAAATGCTTTGTATATATGATGGTTTTTACAAGGTTTTGAAAAACTTGAACTGTTTAAATGGAATGTCATGTGGTATGACCATTAAGTAAAATTTATTATATTTGTATTAGCCCATCCAAATACATGTGAGTGTACACATCTTTATTTTACTTCTACTTTTCGAGGTAAGCTTTTTGTTTGTTTGTTTGTTTGTTTTAACAAATATCATGAACTATAAAATCCTAAATGCCATTACATTTTTGGGAATCACACTTCATGACATTTTAGAACCTCAACTAGCCTGTCTTCTCCTAAAAAAAACTAAAACAAATTATATGTTCATTTGACAGATTTGTTAACATAATTTAGTTTTATATTTTTTCCCTACATGTATCTGCATGATGGTTGCACCTCATCACTTTGATTTGGCAAACAAAGGTTTTCAATTATTAATAAACAGTAAAAAAAATAAATAATAATAATTAGTGTTTAAGTTGAATAATTTATGATATCAGGAGGACAGTTGCATTACCCTGATATTTTTCACATTTCCAACCAAAAAATATTAAGATGACTTTTAACTTAGAAAATTAAAACACACTAATGAAGGTGTATTCAGGTCATTATGTGGATGAATCACATTTTTTATGTATATGTTTTAATAAAAACATAAAATAATATATATTTAAAAAATATATACATCTGCACCAGAATCTTAAGATTATTTTCAAGCCGTTAAAACCCTCAATTGATTGACAACTTTTCTGAATAATGCAGGGGTAGTGTATGCACCTAAATACGTTACACCTCTACCTTCTGTTGCACTGTATGTAAATGAGTATATGATTCATAATTAATCTTAGTGTAGTCCTGTTGGAATATAATACAGTAAGGAAAGGTGTAAGTGTAGAACTCTTATGCAGTATCAGTGTGGCAGCCCTGCGGTGCTGAAACTCTGTCACATTACTGTCTCTCTCGCTCTCGAAGCTCCCAGGCCAGCTCTGTGCTCTCTTTATTTAAGCATAAAGTGCTGTGACACGCTGCTCTCCACCTCTACCTGCATTTATATTTGGGCTTAGTCTGGTGTTTGCGGTCACTTCTCAAGTACTATTTGTGAAAAAGGATATTAACCCACATAAGTGATTGTTTTTGAGTAAGCACTGAGAGTCTATTTGCGACGGAGTGAAGAAGGTCCTGACAAACCAAAGCTCCATCCATTTAAGGACCAGATTGCACACTTTTTCCCAGGTTAACACCGAATGTTATTAAATCAAGTTGACCGCAAGGTCAACACAAGAGCAGGCCATGAAAACAAACAATTAATTTGGCATGGAGGCGTAATGGGATGATCTCCCGGCAGGGCCGGATCCATTGTTTGGCTGGAATTAACCAAGGCAGGTCATGTGTCACTGGGCGCTGACCTCAGTCCATTCACTAGCCCACACTTGCATTAGCCATGGCCCTGCAAGGGGTCAAACACAGTTACAAGCCAGCCAAACAGCCCTCCTAACACACGCACACAAAACACACACTGCCTTCCAGTTCCTGGCCACTTCTGATGGCAGAAGATCTTGCCAAACAAAGGCATGGCCTTTACCAGGAAGGGATGTCCAGGTCACAAGATGTCCATCCCCCAACTCTTGCTCTTTGGAAAAGGGAACTGTGATGACATTTCTGCAAAAATGTATAATACATTGCTTCTTGCATATTCTTGCAAGTCTTTGAGCTCTTTTATTGAGTTTCCTTACTCACAGGATTGCGATGCTGTAACGCGTGTGCTACCTAGCATGTTTACTACATCAGAAAAGCCATACAAATGGAGGTAGTTAAGTCATGCAAAATCAAAATGTACTAGATTACAAATCATGCACTATAAAAAGCCATAGCACAGTATTGTGCAAAATAATTGTGTGAAAACAAGTTTTTACTAATTAATAACCAGTCCCGGTAATCACAATTTGTGCAAACAGTAATACAAGTTTTTGGTGTTTTACTGCTTCTAGAGTTCATTTCAGCTGGAAACTGCAGTAAATTGTATATATAGGGACGTAGGTAACTTTTTTACCAATAAACCTACTATAGGTTGGCATTTCCTCCTGTGAAATTGAAGATGGCAATGGGTCTGTGACACCTTCAAGTGAATCATCACTTCTAAGGGTACATTTACTCAAGTCAAAGTCACTTTGCACTCAGAGAAGAACAATTTAGCGTGTTCACCAGGACATATCTGCCACAGGCCACCTATCAGGATGGCTTTATGTTGTCCGTATGTTGCTGTTATTTAACGACTCCCTCAAAGTTGCTGACATCATTTACCGTCAGTCACCTGAGGCACGAATCGCTCCGGTGCATGTGGGGTATAGTCAGAGGTGGTTAGCACGCTAGTACACCAGACAGATGCACAGTGCAACTGCGGTATGTTGAAAAAACATCTGATCCCGTAGCCTTGGGCCACAGATACCACAGAAACATGTTGTGTGGATGACAGACAGTTATGCAAAATGATATTTGTGCTGCTAATCCTACTTAGCATACATCTGGGATGTGACTGTTAGTATTTGTTATCTACAGTGTTTCACAGGTATATCATCCATATTTAAACACAAGCAAACAACAGCTGGAAGCTGACGGCACACGTTCTCCGTTGTGACAGGCAGACTTCAGGAGACAGGAGTCTCTTTCTTTGTTAATTGATTGGGTGGAAAAGGACGGGCTGAAGCCCCAAAGCACAGAGCCTGAATTAAAACTTCAATCCCACATGTAAGACTCAATTTCATCTGTGACCCGACATTATACAAATGAGAAGAGAACTGATAGGTGCCTCCTCCATAGATGGAGTCCCTGAGCTGTAGGCCTGCGATGGGGGATATCTAGTCTCTTTCAATGTGAGAACAGCAGATAGTTTTGAAGATCAGTTGAAACACTTTCATTTTGTAAAGCATCAACAAGATGGCAGGATTTTTGTTATATTATATTATTTCTCCCACAGAAGGCTTGATAGAAAGAACCTCGTAGGAACAAGCACAAAACAGCACACACACACACACATTTCAATTATATATTCATAGTAATGATTAATAAATATAGTTACAGTTTGCTAGGAAAACCGAAAGCAAAGGCAAAAACATGAGTGAAACACTGAAGCTGGCTGACTGATTGACTGAAGAATCTGATCATGTGTTAATTTGTCTTGATTGCAGGACAAACGAACACATCATCCCACAGCAGTAGCTCCTTAAAATGGGTGACAGTCCCATTTGAATGGCATGGAGGGGCCACTATGAACTGATTCAGTGGCTTGATGACTGGACATATTCTTATGGCTACCATGGGGTAGGACAACGTGAACAGTGCAGTCTTCATAAGAGCCCACACAAGATGACTGTCTGCTCTTGACTGAGGAATTGTTCATGCTAAGAAAACTCTCCCAGCAGCAAACTGGAATATCACTGCCAGCCGAGATTTGATTTGTTGTTTGGAAACAGTAATGCTTTTGCCTTTGACAGTAATGAATGTGTCTTTTAGGTTCCGGTGCTGGACACGGAGAGTTTTGATTGTTTGTGTTTTAATGTTAATAATATTTCAAGTAAAAACCTCACAGAAATGATGTGAGGTGAAGGTCAAGGGATCATTCTCTCAGTGTTGGCATTGTGTCGTCCTCCCTGGAGACGATTAAATCAGTCACTTAGAGAGAGTCATGTCACAGGAATCTTTGTCGTCGCTAGATGATATCTGGGCAGCAGAGAACTACTTGCCTTCTGGCGTGGCTATACAAACTGTATGAATGGGGGATGTTTGGACTCTGATCCTGTAATTTGAGCTCCAAATGGACAACAGCCACAAGTCATCCAGAAACTCGGCCCATGCCCCTGAAAACTGTGGTGGACAGTAACAAGTAGACAGACTTTTAACTAAAACATGATATGCCAATCAATTAATCACACTTAATAGCATACATCAAATTTGCAGAGAAAAGCATCCAAATTATTATAATTCAGTATAATAAACTATTCTCAACAAATTCTGTAACATGAAAATGTTTTCAGATTACAAGAATAAATGTTTGGGGTTTACTGTGTCCCCATATTTAGACAACTTTTTTTATGTTATTTACGGTTTATTTTTTTAGCTAAATATCTCAATTAATTGCATACATCAAATTTGCAGAGAAAAGCATCCAAATGATTCTGATTCAATGTCAAGTCAAGTCACCTTTATTTATAGCGCTTTAAACTAAATACATTGCGTCAAAGCAACAGAACAACATTCATTAGGAAAGCAGTGTGTCAATAATGCAAAATGAAAGTCAAAGGCAGTTAATCATTGAATTCAGTGATGTCATCTCTGTTCAGTTTAAATAGTGTCTGTGCATTTATTTGCAATCAAGTCAACGATATCGCTGTAGATGAAGTGACCCCAACTAAGCAAGCCAGAGGCGACAGCGGCAAGGAACCGAAACTCCATCGGTGACAGAATGGAGAAAAAAACCTTGGGAGAAACCAGGCTCAGTCGGGGGCCAGTTCTCCTCTGACCAGACGAAACCAGTAGTTCAATTCCAGGCTGCAGCAAAGTCAGATTGTGCAGAAGAATCATCTGTTTCCTGTGGTCTTGTCCTGGTGCTCTTCTGAGACAAGGTCTTTACAGGGGATCTGTATCTGGGGCTCCAGTTGTCCTAGTCTCCGCTGTCTTTCAGGGATGTAGAGGTCCTTTCTAGATGCTGATCCACCATCTGGTCTGGATACGTACTGGATCCGGGTGACTGCAGTGACCCTCTGATCTGGACACAGACTGGATCTGGTGGCTACAGTGACCTCGGAATAAGAGACAAAACAGACAAATATTAGCGTAGATGCCATTCTTCTAATGATGTAGCAAGTACATAGGGTGTTCTGGGAAGTGTTCCCGGTTCCGGTTTACCTAATTAATGCAGCCTAAAAATCCTTTAACGGATTTGGATAATAAAAGCATATTAGTAAGTTATGTGTAAGCCAGGTTAAAGAGATGGGTCTTTAATCTAGATTTAAACTGCAAGAGTGTTTCTGCCTCCCGAACAATGTTAGTTAGGTTATTCCAGAGTTTGGGCGCCAAAGAGGAAAAGGATCTGCCGCCCGCAGTTGATTTTGATATTCTAGGTATTATCAAATTGCCTGAGTTTTGAGAAAGTAGCGGACGTAGAGGATTATAATGTAAAAGGAGCTCATTCAAATACTGAGGTGCTAAACCATTCAGGGCTTTATAAGTAATAAGCAATATTTTAAAATTATACGATGTTTGATAGGGAGCCAGTGCATTGTTGACAGAACCGGGCTAATATGGTCATACTTCCTGGTTCTAGTAAGAACTCTTGCTGCTGCATTTTGGACTAGCTGTAGTTTGTTTACTAAGTGTGCAGAACAACCACCGAATAAAGCATTACAATAATCTAACCATGAGGTCATAAATGCATGGATTAACATTTCTGCATTTGACATTGAGAGCATAGGCCGTAACTTAGATATATTTTTAAGATGGAAAAATGCAGTTTTACAAATGCTAGAAATGTGGCTTTCTAAGGAAAGATTGCGATCAAATAGCACACCTAGGTTCCTAACTGATCACGAATAATTGACAGAGCAACCATCAAGTCTTAGACAGTGTTCTAGGTTATTACAAGCAGAGTTTTTAGGTCCTATAATTAACACCTCTGTTTTTTCAGAATTTAGCAGTAAGAAATTACTCGTCATCCAGTTTTTTTACATATTTATTTCTTTGGGCCGCAAAGAAATATAGAGCTGAGTATCATCAGCATAACAGTGAAAGCTAACACCATGTTCCCTGATGAGATCTCCCAAGGGTAACATATAAAGCGTGAAAAGTAGCGGCCCTAGTACTGAGCCTTGAGGTACTCCATACTGCACTTGTGATCGATATGATACATCTTCATTCACTGCTACGAACTGATGGTTGTCATATAAATACGATTTAAACCATGCTAATGCACTTCCATTAATGCCAACAAAGTGTTCAAGTCTATGCAAAAGAATGTTGTGGTCAATTGTGTCAAACGCAGCACTAAGATCCAATAAAACTAATAGAGAGATACACCCATGATCAGATGATAAGAGCAGTTCATTTGTAACTCTAAGGAGAGCAGTCTCAGTACTATGATACAGTCTAAATCCTGACTGGAAATCCTCACATATACCATTTTTCTCTAAGAAGGAATATAATTGTAAGGATACCACCTTTTCTAGTATCTTGGACAGAAAAGGGAGATTCGAGATTGGTCTATAATTAACTAGTTCTTTGGGGTCAAGTTGTGGTTTTTTGATGAGAGGCTTAATAACAGCCAGTTTGAAGGTTTTGGGGACATATCCTAATGAAAATGAGGAATTTATAATAGTCAGAAGAGGATCTATGACTTCTGGAAGCACCTCTTTTAGGAGCTTAGATGGTATAGGTTCTAACATTGGTTTAGATGATTTTACAAGTTTATACAATTTTTCCTCTCCTATAGTAGAGAATGAGTGGAACTGTTCCTCAGGGGGTCTATAGTGCAATGTAACAAACTGTACATTCTGAATATATTCTGTAACATGAAAAATTGTACGATTGCAAGACTAAATCATTGGTTTTACACTGTCACTGTATGAAAACTAATTATACTTTAATAATTGTTTAATCTTTAGTCAAATATATTTGTTTTTACTTATATTTACAAATTATTTGAATTAAAATTCATAATTAATTTTTATTTTTGATTGTTAGTTCAACTATTTATACTTACTGTACTGCATTTAGAACGTATTGAATTGCATTTAGTTGATTTCAGCATTTATTTATTTTTACCGTAAATAGTTTAATGAGAATATTCTTTATAATAATAATCAGTGAGAATGATTCAGAAAGACTAGACCAGATGCATTACTTTAATGACAATTTGATTAACCCCCCCTCCTTGTGGTTTTGAGGTGATTTTTTGTTTGATTGAAATGCTACAATTTCAATTTTTAAGATACCATGTCAGTTGATGTGTCTAATTCAAACAGGAAATCTGAATACATTTTTAATCTTAAACTGGCTTGACCTCCATTAGAAATTTACAAAATTAATTAATTTTCTTTAGAGTTATTATGTTTCAAATTATAGAGACCTAACTGTGTTTACAAGTAAGCTATAACAAAATTATAAAACGTCTACTCTGTATTTTGTGCACCTTGAGGAAGGTCCTCTACATGTAACTGCCAGGACTGGGTTGGCTCCATATTTCTGTTTGATTTCCCAGTTGGAGTCAAAGCCCTTTTTGTAAATCCAGAGAAAAAGCCAAGAGCCAAGTTTGCCCATTTTGGAAACATAAGGATTGACTTCAGTGTGATCAAGCCAAGATCTCAAAGAGAGTCACGGGAGTTCAGCAAACATATGGCCACACATCCATACCCAACATCTCATCCCATTCAATCCCAGAATCTTTTGGGATATTTTCTTGGAACAACAAAAAATGTACTGGAAAAAGTAGTTTCTTTTAAGTCCTGTAACAACACCTCTTTAATTAGATCACTGACTTGGTGCCAAAACCAACAGCAGGTGTAATGTTATGGTAAGTCATAAACTGTATAATCCATAATAATTGCTCCTGTAGTCTGAAAGTACAGTAGACTTTAGGAAGACAGTGAATGTCTTCAAATAAATGAAGCTTTAAAGAATTAGATAATCACATCATCTAGAGAGTACAACCTAAAATGTCATTTTATAACTTTACTTTTTTTAATTATCTGTCTATTTAGCATGGCTAGTTAGAAGTTAGTCTGGAGACAAAAAGCCTCTTCAAAAGGTCTCAAAGGTTTTTCCAAAATTCAAGATAAGTAGTGTATTCTGACAAAATAATTTTTTTGCAATCAACATCATGAGTTGTGTGCCTCTGAAATTATTTTGGATGTTAACACGTAGCTTTAGCATCAGTTTCCTTGGTGTACCATGCATGATTATTTGTTCACCAGAAATGAAATTTCTCAATCAAGAGAAATACAGCATTTTCCTTTATGAGTGAACAAGAACCATGAGTGAGAAGACAAAGATATCTTCCTGTTTTAAGCCTTGCATGCATTGAGCACCATGATGGTCAAACTGGGTTGACTCGACCGCAAACAGAACTTTTAGGTCCATTAGAGAAGAATGTGGCTATGAGTTCTTGTGATATAAACCATGTGGGGAACAACACTTACCATCCTTGCTTGTCATTCACCCACGCCATCCTTAAGCTCCCATTCATGGAATGTCTCTAATGAGAGTGGAAATGTCAGCTATGATACACTCAGAAAGAAGAAGAGAAACAGGGCATCGTACAAAGGGCTTTTATTCAGCCTGCCTTGTATTGCCTCCACACTTGTATTGTAGCTGCTTTGTGACTTGATTAGTGGATCCTCTCACTCATTCTCAGATGTGAAAAGGAGCACAATTTCCTTGGGGATTATTTTTAGTAAAGCCCAGTTGGCCTGCATTGTTTGTTGTGTGGCACAGTGGTTTGTTGACCTGAAATGCGACGGGGACTGGGCTGGGTATTGGAATACTGTCAAACTATTTAGTAAAACTAACAAGCATGTGCCAAAACCTGTTTGTAAAACCTGAAGGTCTATACTCCATATACCATGGTATTGCCATGCTTCCCCAACGTACTTAGAATAGCATTGAATGAAAAAATACAATATATTTGTCATGATACATCTCCAAACTGCTAAAAAGTACAATGGCTATTTTTTTATAGAAACTAACAATTCTAGTGTAACTGGTTCTATTCAAACCGCTCCAAATGGGATTCAAACCATATTTAGCTTGTTAGGAATCTTACCAAGCATGCTAAAAAGGATGCAACCTTTTGAGGGTAGAAAAGTGAGGCTTACCTGTACAGCTCGTACTAGTTGGCCTCGGTAACCCCCTAAACCCCACTACCATCTGGGTCATGGCACCAATGTAACTCATTCTACTCATACTGTTCTGAGAGGGATTCGAACCAGAATCATCCTCTGTGGAAGGAGGGCGCACTAACAAGGATGCTAAAGATTGCACCCTCTAGTGTAAGTGCACCTCTTAAGGGCAGGAGGGTGAGGTTTACCTGCACAGCTCTTAAAAGCTTGCATCTGTTACCACCACCCCACTAAAACTCACTACCAACTGGGTCACCGCACCAGTGTAATTGGTCAAACTTGTACTGCTCAGAGTGATATTCAAACCAGCACCAACTAGTAATGGAGGTGAGAGCAGTCCATTGGTGAGAGCAACAAGAATGCAGCCTCTATTGTCTGTCGCTAGTGCCCCTTTTGAGGGCAGAAGTGCTAGGTTTACCTGTAAATCTCTTACTAGCTGGTCTTGGTTACACTCAGCCCTCTAAACCTCACTACTATCTGGGTCATGGCACCAGTTTTACTGGTCCTACTTGCACCGCTCTGAGTGGGATTCAAACAAATGTCAGCTGGTATAGACAGCAATACTTTTTCATATAATGTAAATCTTAATGGGAAATCTTACATTTCATTTTTGTATGAACTATCCCTTTAACCTTATTCCATTAAAGAAAATGCTTAAGCCTTAAAGCTATGTCAGTGGACTGGCTGTACACAAGGGTTACATAGTTAATTAAGAAACCTCAACTCTAAATCTGTAAAGTACTGTATGATCAAATAACTCCCACTAGAGACTTGGAAATAAAACTATGAGATAAAAACCACTTAATCCAGTGTAAAAAAAATTACCAAAATAGCAGACCTTTCAAAATGAATCCCTTTAATAGTATTAAATAAATTAACCTTCTCATGACGGCCATGATGCACATTGCTCGGGTCATGACGATTTCCATGTGAAGCTCACTGTACAGGGTTCATTGTTTGAGAGCGATGAGTGAATGCTGGTAATGGAATCTCCTTCCAGTGATTTCTCAACTACAAAGAAGGAGATGTGATATTAGGTGTGACACTGGACGTGATCAGTCACACACAGACAGTTCCCTCAGGACAGAATACAAAGGTCCATCCACCTGTCTCAGTCATTGAGATACGGTAACACATTCTGTGTGAGCATAGGACAGATTTTACGCCCGACTGCTGTTCATCATTACACAAGAATACAATACTGACCTACAGTATGCAACATAGAATGGTAAAGGAATCTTCTGGGATGAAAACACATAAAAATAATAATAATAATAATAATATTCATTGCTTATCATTCTTCCATAAATACACAAATATAATAGTTTTTTGTTTAACAATTAATTAATTTGCATATTTTGGTCATGGATATGTAAAGAACACTATTTAACAATCAATTAAAAATAACCATTTTCCATTTTAATCTATTTTAAAATGTCATTTATCCCTGTGATTTTTCAGCATCATTCCTCCAGTCTCACATGATCCTTCAGAAATCATTGTAATATGCTGATTCGCTGCTCTGAAAACATATCAGCGGCGAGAACAGTTGTGCTCAGTAATATTTTAATGGAAACCTTGACACGCTTGAAATAGAAATTACATTTTTTGAGAACAATATTGTTCTTTTGTAAATGTGTTTACTGTAACTTTTGATCAAATTACTGTATGCTTGCTAAACATAAACTTTAATTAAAACAAACAAGTCTTACTGACCCCAACATTTGGAATGGTAGTGTATGCATTTGCATGTTTATATATTGCACAATACATAGCTTCATAAAATATCGATGTGAATACAGAATAACAGCATGTGAATAAAAGCAATCAATTCAGCATATCAGGACAGATCTCACAAGAAGCATATTTTTTATGTGGTATGTCTGTTATGATGTTATTATGATTGCGGTTAGGCTAGTTTAAGCCTCAGACGGCACGCCTAGAATTCATTCTCTGACTGTGAAAAATCATTGCGTGATCATTTTCTCAATGTAGATTGCTAATATGATTGACTGATTGCCTTTACGCAACTTTGAGTGATGTCTTCGAAATAATAAGTGTTTACTACTTTGATCGGAGAGCAGAGTTAGGCAGTAACCCTAAGCAGTTTTATATCAGAGTATATACATACTCTGTTTTTGCTGTTTTTCCCAGTCAACTGGAGGTGAAAAGATGTTCTGTTCAGTTCTGGAAGTGGCTGGATTTTCAACACAATCAGTCCCACGATAGTGTTTCATGCTCACCCTGTTCACCTGTGCTGATGGAAAAAAGTGGAAACAGGCCCAGAGAGAGAGATAGAGAGAGAGAGAGAGAGAGACATGGGGGGGGGGTGTGGCGGCGGCGTTCACCTGTTCTCTCACCTAACGAGTTTGACTTCATCTGCCGCCCACTCTTGGCCTCTGGCTGTTCAGAATAACACACGAACATATTCCTCGTACAATTTCTACAGAATATAGTCTTCATACTGTGCATGAAATGCACTTTTTGTGTATGTATGGAATTGTCAGATGACCTACATTTACCAAAATGTACAGATCAAAATAATCAGAACACATTATATCCCACAATGCTGTGCAGTGTGTTTAACCAGAGATAGCATCTATTTTTTTATTATAAAATGTGTATACAAGATTATATTTAAAACAACGAAATCAACTGATTCACATTCTATTTCTTACAAAACAGCAAGCTGCATACAGTATATACTGTGCAGTATAGTATGCTAGTAGATGAAGAACAGCTAATTTTAATTTAGCATTATTATATTATTGGTGTGTATGTATGTGTTTTTATTGGACACAATGAACTGTGCTATCTTTGTTTCAGAAGGAGTAATTGCTTACAAAGCAAATGTGGGATATATTTTCAGAAGTTTGTACATAGACCTCAGCACGAATCTCAAGACTGGCAGACAGTCAACACATGTAAAAAGTTGAGCTCTTAACATCATAACACAGCAAATAACTAACAATAGGGACAAAAGAACAAAGAAAGTCAGCAGACTATGAAAAAGTCATCCTAAAAGAGGAAACTTCATGCTGCAATGCATGCTGGGAACTCACAAAAAGTTGACATTTCAGCAATATTGTTGCTATATATCAAATAGTAAGCAACAAACAGTATATAATGTACAATATATTAAGCTAGTACATGGTAAAAATAAATTGTTGATAAAATGTAAGTAAAATAATGCAAATTCAAAATGGCATTCATTAATTCATTTTGATGGTTTTAAACTATTGACTTTTGTCAAAGTTTTGTCAGTTTGAATATTTTCATTCCCTTAATGCATCTCATTCAGTCAGTAAATTTATTGAGGCAGCTACAAAATTCGTATTCAGCAAATTGACAGTTTGTAAAACTATTAATTAATCTCTGCTATGCTGTATGTCACTACCAGTCGAAGACTTTTTAATTTAAACGTTTTTTTTTTTTTTTGCTCACCATGGCTCCATTTATGTGATTTAAAATACAGTATAATTACATTAAAATTGACATATTACAATTTCAAAGAACAGTTTTCTATTTTAATGTTTTAAAATGTTATTTATTCCTGTGAGGCAAAGCTGAATTTTCAGCAGCATTGCTCAACACCTGACACACACATACAAACCTCAAGGAAAGGCAACCATCAACACTAAAAAGATGAGCTCTTAAATTCACATCACAACAAATAACAATAACGATAATGACAAAACAACGACAGTTGAACAAAAGCCAAACAGTGAAAAGATAATCCTACAACAGTAGCCACATAATTTATTCATGCTGCAATGCATGCTGGGATCTTCAATTTAAAATTTCATGTACTTTCAAGTACATTTCTTAGTATTTGTATTTGTTACAGTATATTCCATTTCGGACCTTTTCTCTTTCAGATGCTCACTGAACCCTGGCCTAAACCTTTCTGTCTGATAAACATCACAGCAGGACTGACCAAGCCACCTGAAAACCTTCATGGTGTGTTTTGGAAAGCTCTAGACCTCTCATGCCTGTTGTTACCTGTTTCTGATAAACAAACCGCATGGCAGGCTGAGCGGGAGTTTGCCGCTGCGCACTGAGCAAACCATCACCAGGTGTGCACGCATAGAGCTCATCTTCCGTCAGCGTCCTGTCATGCCGAAGATGTTTATCCAATTTGTCAAGATAATCTTTCCTCAAACAAGGCCTGGGTCGAGGCCTCCCAGCACACACACACACCGCGAGACTGAAATGCATGCCATCTCCTCCAACTTTACTTCAGAACTAAAAGTCATTATATGTTTCTTAACAGAATTGTCTGGCCCTTCCCTTCACTTTGCCCGGGTTCTCCACCACATTTTGGATCCGTTTCATCCATCCTCACATAGATCATCTGGCATATTATACAAATTTAGACTCGTAATGGAGTTGTGATCTGTTTATTTTATTTTATTTTTATTCTGGATTACCGCTTTATTAATGATGTCAGTTCTACTCAAATCTAAAAAAAGACATGCAAATTAGCATAAATAACACACAAGTCGCACATGCTGACATACTCTCAAATTACAGCGTAAGCAAAAAATCCTCAAGCTGATGATTTTATAATGAATCTTTTCATTTGCCATGGTGTGGATTACTTTAAACGGATTTCAGCGGAATATTTACATTCCGTGATTCGCAAACTTTATATTTAGCGAGGGGTTTATTTATCAGCGGCTATCATCTTAAATAATAAGCGTTATAATACAAGCCTCATAAATGATGTGCGATATAATTACACAGCTGTGGCACATTAGACCAGTGTGAACAATTAAATAAAAATAAAAATCTAAACTTACTGATAATTTAATGGACCTTTGCATTCAAACCGCTTGAAAACAATGTGATAGTAGAACTTTATGCAATCAGATAAAAAAAATTAAATCAAGAGCAAATAGAACATGAGCAGTTATAAGAATCCAAAGAGTCAATAGAGAATTCAAGCTAATTGGTAAATCACTGGAAACAAAATGACCAAACAAGCAACCAACCAGGGGTGCGTTTCCCAAAAGCATCTATGTTCACAAGTTTTGTCGTTACCAATAGAGTTCAATGGAACTAACAATCAAAGTTAGCTGATGATGTTTTTGTGAATTGCACACCAGAAGTGACTTTATGGTATAACTATGACATTTCAATTAAGCTTATTTTGTTACTTTTTTTATTTAAGCTTTTTAAAACTTCATTTTTGAAAGTTTGTTTACATTACATTAATTTAACACAATATTCAAACTGAAAATTATTATTTAATTAATATTATTTAATTTCAAGTTACAGTGACAATTGTGGAAGCTTTTTTTCTGCCACAGGATAAAAAAAGCTGTTTTTTTTTCTCAGAATTTAGAGTTTACATCTTCCAGTTCCATCTTTGTGTGTGTGTGTGTGTGTGTGTGTGTGTGTGTGTGTGTGTGTGTGTGTGTGTGTGTGTGTGTGTGTGTGTGTGTGTGTGTGTGTGTGTGTGACAAAAAAAACCCTTACCTTTTATCTCATAGTTCAGACTTTTTTCTTTTGATTCTGGCTTTATAACTCAAATAGAATATTTATTATTATTTTTTTTCACGATTCAGAATTGCAAGATAAAACTTCAGAATTGCCAAGTTTTTCACACACTCACAATATATAAACTCACAATTCTGAGAAAAAAAAAGATAAAAGTCACCTTTTTTTAATGGTGGGAACAAAATACTGAAATATGAGATGTAAACTGAATTATGAGAAAATAAGTACTAATTCTGAGTTTATCTCTCACAATTCTGATAAAAAGTCAAAAAAGTATTTAGCTTTTTTAACTTGTATTCATTTATTTTTATCCCATGGCTGAACAACATCGACTCACAACACATTGACGGTTAAATTTAGAGGTGGACCTTCAAGCATACTGTTTACATTTTTAGTTTTTTGGTACATTTCCATCTGTCAATTTCTAAATTGCCACCTCATGGAATTGTTACATTTTCTCAAGAGATCTACAAACTAGACATCACTGCAATAAAACAACCTACTAACATACTTGAAATATAAAATATTTCAAGTCTACAAGGGAACTTTCACACTATACATCTGAAGAAAAAAAAGTGAACATGTATATTTCTGCTTTTAAACCCTTTTGAATGTGTGCCACATAGACTTTCATATTAAATCGAAAAATATTGTGTGTGTTAACCGACATTATGCCACAGACGACGTCCCTTTAACTCTTGAACCCGGAACATTCCTTTAAGTAAACCTTCAAATATGAGGTAATGAGAAATGCATTAGCTAACAGCATTCTTTGCAATGTGTCTGGGGTCAAAAGGTGCAGGTATCTGCTCCCCTGCAGCAGAAACACACGTCTATATGTGTGTTCTCCCCTCACCTTCCGTCTGAGACCACGTCTGTCCAGGCTTGTACACACACACACACATATACACTTGTGGGCGGTGGACGGTTGACTGGAAAGGTAACGCCCCAGGACTGCTGTGTGGGCACATAGCAAAGTCTCTGTGGTTTCGCAGCATGTTGCCACCCCAAAGAATGCAGCTGAGCTCTTCTGAATTCCTTCTACATAGCGAATGCTTAATTGAGGTCAAAACATGATGAGGGATTTCCTTTGCCATTTGTTTTATGCTTTATGATGCAGGCAGCTGGATCTGTTCCTCTGCAGACGCACACACACACACTAACCGTCCCTTATCTTCAGCTGCTGTTTTGTGAGCCATCGGATGTTTTTCCCTTGTCTTGCGAACACCCTCATGGAGGGCACCGCTGCAGACTGCGGAGCGACTGGTCGAGCCAGTCAACTACTCTAGCGCTACCAACAGACCAGGACTAAACAAGAGAACACCCACTAACTCCTAGCCTTTTATCACATGCTTTGGCAACCGGGTTTTTGCATATGCAATCGCTTCAATCTAAGTACCACCTTGCTGGATGGAGGTGCAGAAAGCCAAACCAATGACAAGATGCTGCTCGAAGCATGTCGAACGATTGCATGACTGCATGAAAATTCTCAGGAATAAAGCTGATGCGTGTCATTTTTTGGATTTTAAAATACTGAATAAAAGTCAGTCGATAAAAAGTTAGACACTCGTGGGCTGAATCCCAAGAAAAAAATGTTAGGTAAACACTGTGGCTATGTAAAAATGTTACCCAATAAGAAAACATGCAAATAAACTACAATGGAAATCCATTCACCAAATAATTCATTAATTCAGTTCAGTAAAGGAACTAACCAGCACACAGATCTAATCGCACACCATCTCAAAAGTTTCTGTAATAATTTTGAAATGCCTGAGCCAAATCTGTCATCAAAATGATTTGGTATAATCACCTCCCATATCTACCTCACACGATTATGTTCCCGAACATTGGGTAAACAAATGCAAGATAACATGACAGCATATGTTATTGGGTCATTTATTGTGAAGGAATAGAGCCACATGCTTTCCTTTTTCCTTTTCTTATTTGTCACCTAAACTCTGGAATAACCTACCTAAAAATGTTCAGGAGGCAGACACACTCTTGCAGTACAAATTTAGATTAAAGACCAATCTCTTTAACCTGGCTTACACATAACATACTAATATGGTTTTATTATCCAAATCCGTTAAAGGATTTTTAGGCTGCATTAATTAGGTAAACCGGAACCGGGAACACTTCCCATAACACCCTATGTACTTGCTACATCATTAGAAGAATGGCATCTACGCTAATATTAGTCTGTTTCTCTCTTATTCCGAGGTCACCGTAGCCACCAGATCCAGTCTGTATCCAGATCAGAGGGTCACTGCAGTCACCCGGATCCAGTACGTATCCAGACCAGATGGTGGATCAGCACCTAGAAAGGACCTTTACAGTCCTGAAAGACAGCGGAGACCAGGACAACTAGAGCCCCAGATACAGATCCCCTGTAAAGACCTTGTCTCAGAGGACCACCAGGACAAGACCACAGGAAACAGATGATTCTTCTGCACAATCTGACTTTGCTGAAGCCTGGAATTGAACTACTGGTTTCGTCTGGTCAGAGGAGAACTGGCCCCCCAACTGAGCCTGGTTTCTCCCAAGGTTTTTTTTCTCCATTCTGTCACCGATGGAGTTTCGGTTCCTTGCCGCTGTCGCCTCTGGCTTGCTTAGTTGGGGTCACTTCATCTACAGTGATATCGTTGACTTGATTGCAAATAAATGCACAGACACTATTTAACTGAACAGAGATGACATCACTGAATTCAATGATAAACTGCCTTTAACTATCATTTTGCATTACTGACACACTGTTTTCCTAATGAATGTTGTTCAGTTGCTTTGACTCAATGTATTTTGTTTAAAGCGCTATATAAATAAAGGTGACTTGACTTGACTTGACATGCTCCTGGTTACAGCAACTTCGATTTTTATTGTTGAAACCTTGCTTTATACAATAGTCTACTTTAAGGCATAAGTTAAATTCACATCTTTGAATGTAAACATAGCTATTGTATGTTTGAGCAGTCCTGGGGTGTGAAGTTTTCTAAATAATATCGCAAACCATAACCATGTAGTAAGTACATGTAGTTCATTAATATTACTCAGTACTTATATGTATAATTGACTGTAACAAGGACACCTTAAAATAAAATGTAACCAGTTATTGTATTGGAAATGCAACCTAGAAACAATGGTTCAGCCAAAAGTCAACTTTCTTTCTGGACAGCCAATAGCTGTTTGAACTATCATTTTTTGAGTCAGTTGCAATGCATTCTGGGATTTTGTTCTAGGCAAATGATACTGTACCTTCGATACATGCTGCCTTTGAAATTTTCAGATGTGAGGTATCTAAGCAGGCAGAAAAAAGATGGCTATCTTCTAGAAGAGTGCACCTATGATACCTTAAAATGTATACTTGGTTTGGAACAGTATAGTATGTCATGTTCACATGAACTGAAGGCTTTAAAATATGCTGAGCAGAAAGCTCTGTTGAAGATGACTGATGTTGAAAGGTGTAAATCGAACACTTAAAACCCATCATGTGACACATTCAAAGACAGACAGAATTTAAAAAGGGATTTATTACATTTCAGAAGACTGACAGTCATTGTCATGTTGTGTGACAGCTGTGACACTTATCTGCCATTTACACTTATTTTATGTGTAGTTTTAGTCCAAGATTCTTCTCATGTCTAAATAATATATAAGAAACAAGAATAACATTTTGATAATGTTTCAAATGCGTTGCTGAAGTCCGCACTGGCTGTTAAAATCTGAACCTTGGGGCTCCAGTCACTCTGGCCTCATTTCCCACAGTCACACAAGTAATGATTATCTTGATGTTAATCGCTGTAAAATGACCATAAGGGATTGACCTTTCACCTTGCCTTAATTCTGGTGAAGATCTTATCTGTTAGACAGGCCCTGTCAGATGTACACGGATGTGTCCTGCTACCTACTTGGCTGGAAATTGGACAGGAGGTATTGGATGTGTTAGGATGAAACTAAATCTACCGATAAATTTGCAGGAAACACAAGACAGTATTAAACAAGAACAGGAAATGTGTGTGTTTCTGAAATCTTGATCTTATCTGTGGGATTAAACATTGGGAAAGGGGTAAGGATTTTTTTTTTTTATGGCAAAGGCACAATTGTAGCTGGAGGAATTATTTAGTGATGCTAGTTTGTTGATTCTATTAGCCTACAAACTCTACATTGTACCTTTAGGCTAAGTTGTTTTATACATAACATTTGTAACATAACTTTTTAAAATTTGGCACTGGAGTGGCACACAAATACGCAAGAGATATTCAACTTGAGTTTGATATTAGCATGTTGCTAAGCTAACAATCTCAATGTGGTACTGTAAAAAAATGCAACATGCACACATTTTGGATAATATTTTTCTCACATTATGATTGTATATTTCGCAACATGACTTTTTAGCTTTCAATTGTGATTTTATTTCATATATTTTTGACTTTATTTCTCGCAATTGCAATGTATTGAACAGTAATTCCAGGTTCATGTCTTCCAAAGTGACTTTATATCATGCAACTAAACTTTTAAATCCACCCCTTATGAAAATCAACCATGGCTTTTGTAGTTTCAGGGTATTGACTAGCATTTGTAAAACCACAGTTTTACTATAAACACCATGGCTAAACTATTGTTAATGTAGCAAAACCATGGTTAATTGATGGTTTCAATGGTTTAACCATACTAACCAAGTTTTTTTTTTTTTTTTTTTTGGAGTAAACCATGGATATATATAGTTAAGGTTATTGGTATGGTTATTTGTAGTAAAACCATGGTACATTTTTGGTAAGAGTCTGATGCAAGTGCCAGAAACAAAAACCTGTATTAAGTATGAACAGGTAATTTGGCAGTTTTTGAAATCTTGATCTGGTCTGTGGAATTAAACATTTAATTTGGTACGATTCAGAAATATTAATTATAACTAGAGGAATAATTTGGCGAAGTCTAGTTTTGATGATGCTAGCTGCCTACATCTTGCACGCTTTACCTTCATGTTGTATTATACATAACATACATGTTAGCAGTTTTTAAAATTTGACACTACAGTGGCACATAAGAAAGTGCAACAGAGATTTGACTCAATTAAGTTTTATGTTAGCATGTTGCTAAGCTAACAATATAGTATGGTAAAAAGCACACAATATCCACAACATAACATTTCTGAGTGAGATTAAACTGTCTCAGGTTACGCATGTAACCATAGTTCCCTGAGTAGGTAACGAGACACTGTGTCCTCTAGGGGCCGCTTTGGGGAACACCTCGTCGTGACCCGTGTCTGAAGCATACATTGAAAAAACACCAACTTGTTGGCCGGCGACAGCCTCCGACGTCACTACTGGCACGACTATAAATAAGCACCGGGAGAACACGTCACTATATTCTTCGTCTGAAGCTTGCGTCCGAAGCATGGCAGGAAGCTAGAGGACGCAGTGTCTTGTTCCCTACTCAGGGAACTATGGTTACATACGTAACCTGAGACAGTTCCCTTTCGAGGGAACTTCGAACTGCGTCCTCTAGGGGGACGCTTTGGTGAACAGTATACACACGCCACCATGCTGAGGGGAGTGCAGGCCAGAATCATGGCGAGCACTAAGTACCAACTCCACCATTTCCATGGGAGTTGCCCTTGGGATGTTTAGACGGCTGTCTGTGACAGTACCCCTTACAGCCAAAAGGCCTAAGCTACATACCCAACTTAATTGTTAGGGCCTCGGCCCAGGGTAGAGCTGAATACTTGGAATCAGGAAAGATTCATTTAAAGGGATACGGCTAAGAACCTAGCATTTCTACCAAGTCTTGCCTGTCACACAGGGGCAACCGCTAGCTTTCGCATAAGCTTGCTGAAAGAGCTGTCTCAACAGTTCTCTAGTAGCAACACCCTGTTTAGATAGGTATCCGAGGATACATAGGTGGAGTGGCGCCCAAGATGAACTGGGCTTTTACCAACTCAAGAAAGGGCAGGAAGCAACCGCAAGAAACCCTCACCATATAGGATTTTAGAGAGAACGCATAATACTAGCGTGCGAACTTGCCACATTGTGGATTTCAGAATTTGTGCAAAGACTTCACGTGCACACTTACCATAGCATGGATTTTCAAATACTGTTCTAAGGAGGGGCTCTCGTGGCACTCTGATAGAGCAGCTCATAGACGGAATGTTGCATCACAAAACAGCATGATTGAGAGTCATTAACTCGATCTATGGAAACAATACTGGATCGCTCTGGGGAAAAAACAGAGAACTCAGTCTCATATGAGAGGAGAACTCAGAGCTCAGGGTAGCGCGCTCATAGGCAACCCTTTTTTTGGAAAAAGGGGAGCGCTGCTAAATTACCACGAGAATCACCCAAATAGCCCCTCATGTTGAGGGAAGCGATGCTTGAGGTGTATAAACAAATACACACTGGCTGAATGAAGCCCAAGGAACCAAGGTCTAATCATCTCAAGAAAGGGAATGAAGCGGAGCGCATAACCCTTATCGTACAAGATTTCAGAAAGTTTGCAGAGTCTTGCGTGCAAACTTACCACTTGTGGATTTTTAGAAAGTGCGCAAAGTGTTCACGTGCACACTGACCACCATGTGGTTTTGAGAAAGTACACAAAGCTTAGCGTGTGTTCTTAAAGGTTCCTAAGCATCGCAGAGGTGCTGAATCTCACGGGAGAGGCAAGCTCAATTTTACAAACCTCGGGTGAGAGGAGCATCACCTGAGGCAGCATATACAAGAAGACTTCTGTAACTGCCACCTCAACTTTCCGCTAGATGCGACAGCACCCCTAAGCGGCCAGGAGACCCCTCGGGGTGACCTGGCCGGACATCCATGAAATTCCCTGCAGTGCTGTGCCAGGCCTGATGATCAAGGAGGCTCCCTCAGAAACCTGTGATCTCAGCTGCCTAATACCGGAACATGAAGCCGAATGGCTGGTGCTGGCGAGTGTTTAGTAAACACTGTAACTGAGCACTGCAAAAGGAAACTCACAGAGTTTATTAGTAGACACATAACCACCAGCAATTAAATACACATAAGTATATACAGAGAGGGTTACATTTACTCACCCACCCTCCTGCGCTGGAGCCCCGCTCAAGGGGCGTCTCCTTTTAGTCTGGACCATAAGTCAGGTGGTTGCTATGAACATAGAACCATAAAAACATTATAGGTCCAGCATAGGAGACTGTTATGCGAGAGGTTTCCACCTAACCTCGATCAGGTGGAGAGCTGGTGGTTACAGGGGAATTAGGAAGGGGAGGATAAAAGCAGAAGTTAACCCTCTGAAGTTGATTAACTCATATACGCATTATGAGGCTATTTTCTCCTGATAACCTCTTAGACTCCAGAGGGTTAAAAATCCCCAAAGGGAACGAGTAGATACTTCGGTATCACTCTGATTCGGACGAGAACGCTAAATCGTCTAGATCATAACCCTTAGGTTCTGCTTATCTCCTCGAGACCCACGATTCCTCTAACCCCTGCCCGCAGGTGGGGGAGGAGCGCGAGTTGCAACACTAGCCTTCTGTGCCTGTCTTTGATCCTCAGATCGAGACAGGCCAGGACCCCTATGTTGTTCGGGCTCAGACTTGGACCTTCGTGGAACGAAGGATCTGAAAGCAGCAGAGTGAGCCTTCGTCTCCCTGAACTTCTCAAATCGCCGTCTCAACGGAAATACCGAAAAGTTCAGAAGGCGAAACCTGAACATCGAGAAGAAAGCATTTTCTTTCCTCCCAATGTCTGCCAGGTTCATCCACAGATGTCTCTCCGCTGCCACCATGGCCTCCATAGTCCTGCCCATGGTGGAGGCGGCTTGCTTGGTAGCACGGAGAGAGATCTGTGGTGCAGCGCAGCTCAGCTACCAGATCAGAAAAAGGCCCCTGCCTCTATCCAGGTCTCTTAGCAGATCAGTCTGATATGCTTGAAGCACCAGCATTGTGTATAATAAAGCCACAGCCTGACCTGCTACTGCGTATGCCTTGCCATTTAAGCGAGGTGATTTTCACAGATAAAAATTATTTATAAATTATTTATAACATTTTTTTGCTCTTTCTACAGGGGGCATTCCCTCATAGCCGTTTGGCGCATCACCTCGATGTCATGCCGAAACCGATGGATGCGAGAAGAAAACGGCATCTTTCATTTCTTTTTAATCTCTGTATGGAGATCATGCAGAAATAAAAGGCTCACCTGAGCTGGAGGGTTATGGTCCAAAGGTAATTTTCGCTCAATAACCTCAACAGCTCTACATACGCAGGGCAGGAGAATTAAGAAAGCCAAGCCTCAGCTTCTTCACCATCCTCAAATATCTCCTGCTTTTCCTGGGTAAAAACCCAGCAGAGCACTAACCTCAGTATCAGAAAGTGTTAAAGATATAACATCATCCTCCCGAGGCTCTCTCTCGTCCGCCGGCCTTTTTTTTTTTTTTTTTTACAAGCGCGAAAGGGAAAGTCCCTCTTTAAACCATTCAGACAGATCCACCTGTATTCTAGAGGACGCAGTTCAAAGTTCCCTCGAAAGGGAACTGTTTTAATATCTGTATTGAGTGACACTGTTTAAATTTATAATGAACATTTTAATCTTGATTCATTTTTGGAGCTTATCACAGTGCATTGTGAGATTGTCTTCTCAGTAAACACTTATAATACTGGCATAAAATTTGACCACAAACAGGTGGATAAAAGTTTCTGCTAAATGCATAATTGCAGATGCATCACATTTAATTTTCATACTGGTGCATTTTACACCCCTACTTATATAGTGTGTGTATTGCTCAAAAATAAATGTAGCAGGCAAAAAGATTTGAATATTAGTTTAACTAAAGAAAACAAAAAGTTAAACTAAACTTCTTTCCTGAATCAACAAGTTGATGGTGGCACACTTCCCACAGCGTAGACGAGCAAGCAAATGCATAATGAGCAGATGTGTGATTCCAGCTGTAACGTAACCAGCGTGGTCATGGTCAGAGCAGATGTCAGCGCACACTGAGAGGGCTGAGGGCTTCTGACAGGCTGTGCTGGTGACGCGCTCACACACAGATGCCCAGTGACAGCTCTCTGCTGGGGTGCAGCTGCCCCTCACCCTCCTCCTGTCCCATCCACTTACTGCAGCTGTATCTAGACACACCGTGAGATGCGGTGGTTAGAGTGACATTATGGTGGAGATGTTGCTCAGAGGTTCTGGGCGATCCGAGGAACCACTTTACACTACACTTTAACTGATTACATCAGTCAGTGGTGCAAGCTGAGGCAATTAGGATGAAAAACTGCGTTTCACTCGGAGCTCTGGAGATTTTCTTGGTCCGAAAAACTTTCCTATCTTCTCACTGCCCCTTAGATTTAAACCTTTACCTAAATCCACTGCCCTTTAGATTTAAAGATATAAAAGTAATTGTTTCTGTACATTTAAGACTTCTTTATGTAAATCATCTCTGAGATTATTTAAATCTTTATTACTGTACCACAAGTACTTATCTATATAAATTACATTTGATAAGATTTACACTTTTGTTACAGTACATTTAAGATTTCTAGATTTAAATTACCTCTGAAATGATTGGTTAACCTTGAGTGTGTTGGTCATCATTTGCTTAATACTGAATCATTCATGTAAATGTGGTTAAAGTTATGTGTCATAGTGTTCATGGTTATAACAAAAAAAGCATAAAGTCATTGCGACTTTATTTAACACAAAGTTATTTATTATCTTGCAAATTTTTCTTTATTTCAGAGGTCACTTTGTATTGTAATTACAGCTTCATATCTTCTAAAGTTAATTCATATTTCGCAATTAAAACCTTTTTCTCATAATTAAGATTTTATTTCTTACAATGTTACTTTGAAACTTTCAATTGCTACTTTATTTCATGTAATTGCAACTTTAATTCTCACAAATGCAAGTTTATGTATCGTAACTGCAGCATGTATTGTCCAAAGTAACTTTATATCTCACAATTACAGCTTTGTTTCCCATAAGTGAGATTTTGTTTCACAATGTTACTTCATAACTTGCAGTTGTGAATATATTTTATGTAATTACAACATCATTTTTCACAATTGCAACTTTGTTTCATAATTGCAGCTTTGTATCCTTCAAAGTTACTTCATATCTTGCAAATGAAACTTTTTTTTCTCGTAATTAAGAGTTTATGTCTTAAAGTTATGCTACTATGAAACTTGCAATTGTGACTTAGTTTCAGTTTATGTATGTAAGTTTATGTATAGTAACTGCTTTGTTTCTCATAGAGTTACGTTCCACAATGTTACTTTAAAACTTTTAATTGCAACTTTTTTCTTATAATTGCGACTTTTATATGTCGCAATGTTACATTAAAGCTTGTAATTATGACCTTTCTTCACGTAATGACAACTTTAAACTATTTGTTTTAAATTTTATATCACGACTATCTTTTTACATTTTTACTGAGACAGAAAGAAGCTCCCATAAAAAATGGTCTGGGTTGATCTTGGAGGAAGTTCAGTGTTCTGAACTTATCTCCTTACAACTCTTTTATTTCAAATAAACAAGGAAAATCCATGCTCAAGCATAGACAAATCATCTTAGCTTACAGCATTTCATTGCCATTAATTATGACATGCTGTGTGCATTTGATAAATAAACATTGACTTGAAAATCCAGCTTTTTGTGAAATGTCTCCTCTTTGAGTTTAACACACAACAAAGTCTTTATTATTAAAAAAAAGTCTCCATATTTGAATATTCCTCATAAGTCCACAAGCACAATCATCTCAGTCTGTTCCTTTGCCTTGCTGAGCAAAAACCAGTGAGTTCACAGTTTGTGGAGACATGGATGTTTCAGAAACACAATCAGCATCATCTCTTATCATACTACATCTTCTGTTTGGGTTTCCACGAGCTACACATCACTGCTGCTTGTGTATCCTATTTGATTGCCATTCATGCTGCCACAATGACTATATCTGCCTGTTTTTGGGGACACGGTGTGTCTCCTCCTAGGTGGAAACCTTAAAATAACAAAAAATAATGGGGTAAAAAAATATAATCATCTAAAACTCATCGGAAACAAATAAAACAAATTTCCATCAGTTATGTAGCTTAAGCATGTTATACAAAATTGAACACCAAACTTTGAAGTGCGATTTGAGAAAGTGAAACTAGAAGTTTATATGTTCCTGGATCAACATCCCACCAAATTAGGGTACAGTCAGGTGTCTATTTGTGATGATATATACCTCTTTGTACTCTGGTACCAGAGCCTGTTTTTGGCCAGGCAAACTGGAGCCTGACACAAACTGACTGTATGTTTCCACTGACTTGAGAAACAAACAATGAAGTAATGCTGCTTTGTGTTGTTTACCTGACTATAACCAATGTAAAAACAAACACTGTTTGTCCCTGTGTTTGTACAATTAGTGTGGCACCTATATTTAGATTTTTACAGTTCCAGAGTGATCCTAACATTTAAGACCAGCAAGTTTTCAGGAGCAGAGTTGAACCAATCGACACCCCTTTATGGCATTGGTTCTGGCTTTTGTTCACACAGAGCTTGTTCTTGGACTGAACCAGGGAATGTTACTAGGTCCCCAACACTGGATCGATCCCGGAATCAAACCTGGGATGTGTTAGCATTCACACAGAAGGCACTCCGGCAATTTTCCGGACAAATGTGCAGTGTGAAAGGGGCTAAACACACCTGAACCAGCTAATCAAGGTCTTCAGGATCGCTTTAAAAATCACAGGCAGGTGTGTTGAAGCAGGTTGGAAACTTTGCAGGACAGTGGGTCCCCAGGAGCAGGGTTGAAGACCTAGGTGTTAACTCAGACCCTTGAGGGCCACCGTCCTGCAGAGTTTAGTTTTAACCAACTCCAACACACCTGCCTGGAAGTTTCTAGTGAGTCTGAAGACCTTGATCAGCTGGTCCAGGTGTGTTTAGGTAGAGTTGGATCTAAACTCTACAGGACAGTGGCCCTCCAGGAGCTGAGTTTGACATTCCTAACCTAGGTGGTAGATAATACATATCTTATACAAATAATATAATAATACAAATAAACATGTTAAAAGGAACAGTAGGTGTACATGTATGGCTCCAGCCCTAGTGAAAAGCTGATGTACTGCTGAAGGTACACATTTTGCACAATTTATTATTTATTTATTTTTCACAGTGTGGAACAACCAAGTGCAATCAACCAATTAGATTTTAGAATTAGTTTTAGTTATGGTGGACAAACCAATAATTTCAGTCTGGTTTTAGGGGAACACTACAGTGTCTAGGGTAGCTTTGGACATGTCTTTTTTGAGGAGGTTGATTCAGGCTTCCAATGTCAAATTTGGTGTCTAAAGCAAAACCAGTTTGAGAGCAACTACCTAACAGCACAAGTCAGGTGAAACTCTGGGAACTCTTCGTAAGATCCCAGGCTAACAAAAGTAACCCATACGTGCTAATTAGACCCTGAACTCAGGTGTTAAACTCTCCACCTAAAAATCCAGCTTACGGAACAGCCTCAAAGTTGGCCCACTTTAACCACAGCTGTAATTATTGAATTAGCAGAAAAGTTCAAGAGGTTCCTCGGATTTCAGATAGTTATTTAGCCAGCAATATTTTTTTTTGTTTACAAATATCATTACAATTTAAATAAAACATTTAATTAATTTAAATTTACATTTAATTTAAAATAACTTTCTATTTCTATTTTAGTGTATTTGAAAAAAAAATACTTGTGTAATTTTAAGCATCATTACTGCAGTCTTCAGTGTCACATTTCTGTCAAAAAATATTTCTCACTCTAAACCTTTGAACATTTGTGTAGTTTAAAGAGTAGACAAGTCTGAATGATTTATTCTATTGCTTTTGAAGTGTTTTCCAATACATTATGGCAATGGAACTACAGCAGACGTGCTACAGCACAGCAAGGTCTCTTTCGTTGTCTTATATCCCTCCAAATCTGAATGTTTCATAACAAGCTTGAATTGAGTACATGTGCAACAAAATGCTGATAACTATCAGCTCATAAAAACCAGACAACTCAAGAAAATCGTGTTTACATGAGATTTTGAAATCACTGACACAGAGAACATGCACATGTCGAATCGACACAAATAAAACTGGTGGAATTAATCATATTAGTCAAAATACAGCATGACTAGGTGGCAGTCTCTCACGCACAGCTGCCTTTATTGATAAAAAGCTAAAGATGAAGGGGCATTTCTCATTGTCAATGAGAAGCAAACAGCAGCCAGACACTGAAAACCAGTTTGGGTGTACCTGGAGAAGGCAGGTGGTGAGCGAGGTGTTGGCCGTGGGTCATGACAAACGGACGGTTGTGGATGTATTGACGTACTCTCTGCTGAGGCCGGGCCAAGTCTACTCTGATCCCTGTGACGTGAGGTCCTGGAGTGGAAACAATGTAGGGAGTGTTGTCCTGCACGTCATTCTAGAGATGGAGGGGTGGGGGGTGAACTATACACACACACACACATATATATATAGGCAAACAATCAGCACTTCATTGTGGTACTAATAAGGATTTGGGTTGGCAATAACTCATAAAAAATTATTGACGGCTAAAATAATCTGTCTAATACATATTTGTAATGTCAGAGTACTAGTGTTTTGCATGTTTTTTAACTCTTGTGACACTTAGTGCCCAGAATAACAACAGACACAGGAATGCATCAGAACTTGAAAAAGAACATGAACCCTTGTGGCTGTATCTCAAAAAAAAATAATAATAAAAAAATAACATGGTTAGTGTGTGTGTCACAAAAAAAAAAATATATATATATATATATAGATAAATAAATAAATAAATAAATACAATTCTTTGCACATTTGCAAATGAGTTTGATGTTTACTCAGTAATCTAGAAACTGAAACTAGTCCTCTAAACAACATATTTTCAGTTTACTGTTAACAGGGTTAAGGACAAAACTGACACTTGGTGTAGTTCAGGTTGCTCAGTGCAAATGCTACATATCAGTGCCTTTCATTAATAGATTTTATTGTTTTAAGCTTGTCTCAAGAAAAAATATATATTTAATTATGTCAAGAAAAAATCTAGATAAATATTACTGCTAAATTTTGAAAATATTTAATTACATCAAGAAAATTCAAGATAAATATTACTACAATTATTGGAAAACTGTGAAAATTGCAATTACTGCAATTATTTTGAAAATAATGTTTAAAGGTGTCAAGAAAAAACAAGATACATTTTACAATTATATGAAGACTGTGAAATTAATATTTAATTACATCAAGAACAATCACAATACATATTACTACAATCATGCAAAAACATAACATATAATTATTTGTGGTTAAAAAATATATTTTCAGAGTTGTATATGAAGATTATTGCAGTGCATTTCAAAAGAAACCCTCTACTTCAAAATTGCGTACACATACTTAATTCATTGTGTTACTTGCTGCTTCTGTGTAATTGTTTGTAAAATTTTACTAACAATTAATGGGTGAAAAAATAAACCCTACATCAAAACTTTTTTCAGTGTATAATTTTATTTTATTTTTTAAAACTACAAACGATATGGAAGGAAAGATTTGGAGGCAAATATGGAGGACGTCCATGACCCCATTCTGGAGAATCTTGCCTAACTGCTGTTTGCTGTTGATTTGGACCCATTCGTTTGCATGGGGACCTCAATCCATCTCTAAACGAAAATGACAGGAACCCCACTGTGGATTCTAGATGGAGCCATAACCTCCGAGATGGGGCAACATCATTAGGGGGCCAACCATAACCCAAACTACCGACCATTTCTCTTGTACCAACAATGCACATCCATCCAGTAATAAGGCATTTCATTTGCTGGCGACGTTACTGCAGTTGATTCAAGATCAGTTAAAGTAACTGGAGATGGTGGTCGTAAGGTCCATAACCAAAGCAACAATGATCTGTGTATGACAGGCATCTGTCTGAGTGAACAGCCCGCGTAATGAGAGAGCTCTGTGCACATGGTGATAAAGCCTTTGTGGTAATGACAGACTACAGCTTTAATCTACCACTCTCACCTGTAAGAGAAGCTCACTGAAACCCAAGAACTTACATGCAGCGATCGACAGGACTCGCAGAGAGCTTTACATCTGACAGCAAATTATGCAGTCTCGTATAGAATGTATCAAACATACTGACTATCATAACACGTTGGGAAGCAACCATTATAGTAAGCAACCTATTCACAAAATGACATTTAACACCTCCAACCCCCTCAACTTATAAAAAGGATTTTAAAAGAAAATGTCAACAATATCATTTCCATGACTTTTCAAAACAGGAAAGATTTTTTTTTGTCACAACTCTTGTCCTATGTACAGGTTTGTGGAGGCTGTATACAGGGAAACAAGCTGGACAAATGACCAATCCATCACAGGGCTCCCATTCAAGTACTAACCAGGCCAAACCTTGCTTAGCTTCCAAGTTCAGGTATGCAGTATAACTTAGTTCTCTTGTAATTTAATACCAAGGTAATATAACACAAAGTATGCTGTTGTAAATGTACATTAGTAGCTGTACAAACATGTCATCACAGTCTGTGGAGAGGGTTCATTATAACCAGGCCACAAACTGGTGATATTCTGAACGACCGTGATTTTTTTCTACTTTCCACATCAGTTTTGCTTTGTGGACGCTGTCACTGGAAACTTGTCATTTGTACACCTTTTAACTGTATAGTCGCACAAATGGTAGACTGTAAACCAGAATAGAATGGCACGGACAGAGTTGCTCTACATTTCTCTAAATATAATGACTTCCATTTGCGTTCCATTTATTTGTGTCCTTGAGCAGCACACGACAAACGCAAAAACTCAGACCGCACAATAACATCTCAATCACCATCCATCAACTTTGTCACTTCCAAACTGTCAAAACAGGAAGACGACAATTCCTTTTCACACGGCGTAACCCTGAGCATTCATTGACAGCCTACAACGACATTGTTTGAATCGACTTTAATATCTCTCCAAATGCCTCATTCTTCTGTCAGTGAGGGAATTCACTCATACACAATTAAAAGATTAGGCTGCGTGCCAAAGCGGGGAACACAAGGTGACAGCGCATGAATCACACTGTCCGCCCTGGGGATGTTTGTTATCCGCATCGAGAGCTGCTAAAAAGACCAAGATGAGAGAAGTTTGAGTCGGAGCCATTACGGTTAATCCGCATGCTCTGTCAAACTCAGGCACCCCCGCACAGGCTCATTTGACTTCATCAAGCCCCGCCCACCACACTAGCCTCACCCTCCCAACCTCAGCTTTATCTGCACCAAAACAACAACACATCAGCTGGAGTGGGAGAAACCACAGGCTACAGAATTGGTTTGTTTTCAGCTTTTTATTTATTTTTTAATTGCTTTTAGAAATCTAATTTTTCGACAGCTGAAGTAAACATTGCTACCCTGCGAATGCAAAATGCAAAAATGAAGACTTTTTTTGACCACTAACTTAGTTCCACTGATTAAAACTTTTAACAAATTAAACATATTACTATAATAACTAAATCAACCTGATTATATTGAGTTAAACACTGAAAGTCATTTATAAGAGACAAATCATGTATATAACAAATAAAAAATCTTAATGTAATACAATAAGACACATGAACACATCCAAATTTCATTAACAATATTTTGATACTATAACTATTACACTGTATCTGTGATTGCAACTCTTCTCAAAAAGTGTAGTTGAAATTATTATTATTTTTTAATTACAAATATTTATTTATTTATTCTTTTACAAAATACAATGTGATGTTAGAATACATCTCACAAAATTTAATGAGTAATAATGATTTTTAACATTTTATTTAATATTGTTTTTTTATTTAACTTAATTTAACTTATTTTTACTTTACATTTAATTTTTTACTTTACTTTACTTGTTGCAATTAATAGCCAAATAGTGTCTCTATTTTTGTTTTTTAAATGTGGAGTATTTTTTTCTCTCTCTCTCTTTTTCCCTCACATATTGCCTACAATATGACATGTTATAATCCATCTAAAAATAATTAATAATACTGTGTTAAAAAAATAATAAATAAATGAATAAATAAAGTTGTAGCAATGACTAGGCAAGTATCTGTCACAAATCAGGCAGAGAAAGAGGTGGTTATAGGTATATTGCTGGTGAGAATCACGGTAAGGATCTTGGTCCAAGGACTTTTTTACTGGCGATGGAGAATGGCATGGGTATCCAGAACTAGAGACGGGGACCAGGAGACTGTGACAACAACAAGGGAAAAACACGTGAGGATCGTCTGGGGTACTGGAGATTAGAGCACAACACAGGTTAGAGTAAATATGAGTCTGGGTACTGTTCGGGGTAGTGAACGGTAGACCGGACACCAAAGTACCGAAGTGAAGGTGGCTTTATACTTGATAGGATTATTGAGTGCAGGTGCAGGTGATCAGTACTCCAGCTATTGGTATCAGCTGTGATTGGGACCAGGTGACGTGATGATGGAGGTGGCTGTGAAGGTGATGATTCCCTGACATTACCCCCTCCTCCAGGGGTGGCTCCTGACACCTTGATGTGATGACGGGGGCAACCTCAGCCTCTGGGTGCAAGACAATTTGGATGGACGCAATGAAACTGCTCCAGCAGCATAGGGTCAAGGATGTCATCCTAGGCCACACAGGAACATTCTTCTGGTCCGTAACATTCCCAGTCGATAAGGTATTCGAGCCAGCCACCCCGTCGCCGCGAGCCCAAGATGTCCTTGATTTGATAGACGGAGGGTTGATCCAGGATCTCTGGAGGAGGGGGTTCTTTGGGTTCTGGGGTGTCTGGAGTGGAAGGAGAAAATGGTTTAAGGAGTGAGACGCGAAAAGGGGGTGAATTTGGTACTGCAGTTGCAGTTGATAAGTGACCTCATTGATCTGCCTCTCGATCATGAATGGACCAATGTAGGGGGGACTCAGCTTCCTACTGGGCAGACGTAAATCCAGATCCCAGGTGGACAGCCGTACCTTGTCTCCAGGGTGGTAAACAGGAGTGGGGGCACCTCGGCCATCTGCAAAGGTTTCATGTCTACGTACTGCCCGCTGGAGATGGGCATGGGTTGAGTTCCACACTCTCTCGCTCGCCCAGAACCAGTTGTCCACAGCTGGAACTTCCAATGGTTCTCCTGTCCATGGGAATAGTGGAGGTTGGTAGCTGAGTATGCACTGGAATGGCGTGAGGCTCATGGTTTTCTGTCGGAGGGAGTTCTGTGCATACTCGGCCCAAGGGAGGAAGCGGTTCCAGCTGTGCTGGTCTTCTAGGCAGTATGCCCAGATGTAGCGTCTGAGTTCCTGGATCTTCCACTCAGTCTGGCTGTTTGTTTGGGGATGGTATCCGGCGGATAGGCTCCCAGTGACCCCTAGCAGCTGGAAGAAGGCCTTCCGCACGTGGGAGATGAACTGAGGACCTTGATCCGACACTATATCCTCGGGTAAGTTCCTGAAGACATGAATGAATAATTAGGTAGGTAGGTAGGTAACCCATGTAAGGGAAGTAACTTGCAGGCTTTCGAGAAATTATCCACTACAACTAGGATGCAGGTGTTTCCTTTGGTTTCGGGTAGGTCCGTCACAAAGTCAATGTCAATGTCAATGTCACCTTTATTTATATAGTGCTTTAAACAAAATACATTGCGTCAAAGCAACTGAACAACATTCATTAGGAAAACAGTGTCAATAATGCAAAAATGATAGTTAAAGGCAGTTCATCATTGGATTCAGTTATGTCATCTCTGTTCAGTTAAATAGTGTCTGTGCATTTATTTCCAATCAAGTCAACGATATCGCTGTAGATGAAGTGTCCCCAACTAAGCAAGCCAGAGGCGACAGCGGCAAGGAACCGAAACTCCATCGGTGACAGAATGGAGAAAAAAAACCTTGGGAGAAACCAGGCTCAGTTGGGGGGCCAGTTCTCCTCTGACCAGACGAAACCAGTAGTTCAATTCCAGGCTGCAGCAAAGTCAGATTGTGCAGAAGAATCATCTGTTTCCTGTGTTCTTGTCCTGGTGCTCCTCTGAGACAAGGTCTTTACTGGGGATCTGTATCTGGGGCTCTAGTTGTCCTGGTCTCCGCTGTCTTTCAGGGATGTAGAGGTCCTTTCTAGGTGCTGATCCAGTCAATCCCCATATGAGACCAGGGCTGCCAAATGGGCAGGGGCACGAGTTTGCCCACCGGAAGATGAAGAGGACTGGAAGACATTGCACAGACTGAGCAACTGAGGATGTACCGGTTGATGTCATGGGACATACTGGGCCACCAGTACCAGGCTTAGAGGAGCGAGAGGGTCCGTTGGCTGCCTGGATGTCCAGAGCCCGGTATGTTGTGGACTGAGCCCAGAAGGGACCTCCAAAGGGACCTGGGGATGGCTGTAGCAATGAATAGAACTGGGAGAGGGCATTGGCCTTACAGTTCCAATTTCCAGGGCGGTAGGTAATGTGGAAGTTGAACCGGTTGAAGAACAAGAGCCAGGATTGAGCCTCTTGGTGTCACGAAGATACTTTAAGTTTTTGTGCTCGGTGACGACAGTAAAAGGATGGTTGGCCTCCTCCAGTCAATGCTGCCACTCTTTAAGAGCCGGTCTGATAGCAAGTAACTCATGGTTTCTGATGTCGTAGTTTTGCTCTGCTGGGGACAGTTTCCTGGAGTAGTACGCACAAGGCTGGAGGCATGAAGGCTCACCATACAACTGAGAAACCACGGCTCTGTGGTGGAGGAATCCACTTCTACTATAAAGGGGACATTGGGATCTGGGTGACGCAGGATGGGAGCCATGCTAAAGGCCTGTTTTAGCTTCTGGAAGGCTTTGTGGGCACTGGAGCTCCAGGACAGGGACTTGGGCTTTCCTCAGAGCATGGTGGTCAAGGGAGATGTATGCCGACTGAAATCCTTGATGAAACGTCAATAGAAATTGGCAAATCCTAAGAATCTCTGAAGCTCCTTTGCAGACTTGGGAATAGGTCACTCCATGATAGCACATACCTTCCCCTGGTCCATTTGGATTCCCTCTTGGCTGATGATGTAGCCGAGGAACTGTACAGTGGGGCGATGGAACTCGCACTTCTCCAGTTTCAGGTATAGCTGAAATGAGCTGTGGAGCTTGTGGAGGACCTGCTTCATGTGGTGGCGATGGTTGGCCAGGTTCCTGGAGTAGATGAGAATATCGTCGATGTAAACGATCACTGGCTTGTGGAGGAACTCCCTGAACACCTCATTCATGAACCTCTGGAAGACATATGGGGCGTTTGCAAGGCCATACGGCATAATGAGGTACACCAATATCACTCCAGTACCAGAAACTTGATCTCCTCTTCATAAAAGAGCCCGATCTTGATTTTCACTTGGGGGGACCTGATATCTCATGTGTCCATGTCCTAGAGGCTTTCCCTGGATTGTCTCGACTCTGATCTCCTTGGCATGGCAGTGGCTTGGCAACTGAAGACGACTTAGGAGGCTTTGCTAGATGAAGTTGCCTGAGGAGCCCAAGTTGACCAGGGCTGAGACTGTAATAGAACAGGAGGGAGTGAATAGTTGGACTGAAATGAGTGAGAGTGAAGAGATAACAGGGTCATACTGGATGGTACTCACCACAGGACGTTTGGCTTTGACGGGGTAGGCTCAGATGAAATACTCAGCAGCAGCACAATAGAGTCCAGCTGCAAACCTGCAAGTGCATTCCTCCTGAGATAGCCGGGTTGACTCCACTTGCATGGGTTCTGGTACCTGAGAGCCGCTGTGGGGAAAGTACTGAAGTGAAGGTGGCATTATACTGGGTAGGATTATTGAGTGCAGGTGCAGGGGATCAGTACTCCAACAACTGGGTTTGGATGTGATTGAGACAAGGTGACAGTGATGATAGAGGTGAAGGTGATGATTCTCTGACAGTATCATATCAGTATATACATTGTTGTAAATTTTATTAAAATGTGTATTTGAAGTTAAAACATTTTTTACTGCAATGTGATAAGTCTAAAAATAATAAGTAATGTTGTGCTATGAATTAAAAAAAAAATGTAAGGCTGTAGCAATGAATAGCCAAGTATCATATATATATATATATATATATATATATATATATATACATGTCTATCTGATTGGCCTACTCACATTGAACCTGCACCCTCAATTACTCATACAGGGATGTATTTTGAAAACTTGAACTGGCTCAATTGGTGTCAAATTCAAAATTTGTTCCTCTTGCATAATTGATGGAACAGAGCAGCTGGGGGAATGAGAGGAAATGAGCAGTGTAAAGTACCTCACATAGTGAGCAGAGCTGCACAAACAAAACTACAGCGGTCAGTCTGCAAAATTATTGTAAAACATACTATAACAATTATATTACTATAATAATGTGTTACTTGCAGTTTCTTTTTTTTTGTGAAGTTTACTAGCAGTTTCTAAAAATAATCAAAATAAAACTAATTGTTTTCAGTGTACTAATTTTAAGATTCACAAGATAAGTAAGAATAAAATTTGGAAAAGAAAGCGCATCATAACGAAGCCTAATGAAATGCATTTTTATTTTATCATAAAAAATGGAAGCATTTTCACTAGCATTCTCATCTACTGTAGCTCCATCCTGAAGGCCATTGAGATATGTGTGTGTGTGTGTAAAGTATTATAAAGGTATTATTAATGTTTTATTACACTTATTACAATCCATGGTATCCTTGACAATTACAATACTATCCAAATATTTATTTTAACTCTTGTTTATTCAAGGTATTCATACATTTAAACTATATATGATTCATTATAACACAATCACCAACACATTTCATGTGTTTATATCATGAATCGGTATTTACAGATTATACATGAACATATTTATTATAACATGTTATAAATTAACTTTAAATTATTTATAAACAAAACATGTACCTGATTATAAAGTGTGCTATACAAACATTATGGATATACATTAAATATATAAAGGAAATTATTATCATATTTTTCTGAGAATATTGTCACAGTGTCTGGGTTGTGTCCCTGGGTTTCCACTAGATGTCCCCCTTTCTCACGGTGTCTGTCACCTTATCACTTCCTGTTCCCTTATTTGGTCACCTTCCTCCTTGTTAGTAATTGATTGTTCCCCACCTGTCTCCTGTTCCCTCATTATCCTTCTGTGTATTTATACCCGGTCTGTCTGAGTCTGTGTTACGGAGTCCTTGTTTAGGTTGTTTAATGTTGAGGTTATTTCATGTCCGTCATCTTGCCTTGCCTTGCCTTGCCTTGCCTTGTCCTCGTGTCTTGTATATTTGGATATTCTGGTTTTGACCCTACCTGGACTGTTTACCCCTTTGGATTACCCTTTAAATAAATATCATACCCGCACTTGGTTCAATCTCCGTGCCTCATTGGATCCCTGCCGTGACAGAAGGACTCCGTCACACTAGGAACCAGCGGTATGTCATTTTTCCGTTCCCCAGCCAAGATGGCGGAGCGGCGAACCAAGTACCTTCGGTTGATCGCCCTCCGCCAAGAGGGCAATGAAGTGGGTGCCCTGGCTCAGGTGTTCTGGTCCCTGGCCGAGGGCATGGGCTACAACGATGCGGCGCTCAAGGACTATTTCAATGGCGGGCTGGATGATCCAGTGTCTCATGAGGAGATGGCGCAGTTAGAGACACTGGAATTCTGGGAATTTGTGCGCTACCTGCAGCATCGGCTTCGGTGGGATGCCCCAGCCACTTCGGTCTCTTCCGGCGGGGTGGTCGTCAGCCCAGCACCACTGCCCAGGATGGCAACCAGCCAAGCGCCACAACCCAAGATGGCCACCAGTCCAGCACCACTGCCCAGGATGGCTAACAGCCAAGCGCCACAGCACAAGATGGCCGCTAACCCAGCGCCAATGCCCAAATTGGCCACTTTTCCAGCGCCACAGCCCAAGATGGCCGCCAGCCCAGCGCCAATGCCCAAATTGGCCACCGGTTCAGCGCCACAGTACAAGATGGCCGCCAGCCCAGCACCACAGTACAAGAGGGCCGCCTGTCCAGAGTCATGGCCCAAGATGGCTGCTTTCCCAGCGCCGTTGCACAGGATGAGAGTCTCAGTTGACCCTCCGGAGTCGAGTCAGGTGCCAGTTGACCCTCCGGAGTTGAGTCAGGTGCCAGTTGACCCTCCTGAGTCAAGTCAGGTGCCAGTTGACCCTCCGGAGTCGAGTCAGGTGCCAGTTGACCCTCCGGAGTCGAGTCAGGTGCCAGTTGACCCTCCGGAGTCGAGTCAGGTGCCAGTTGACCCTCCGGAGTCGAGTCAGGTGCCAGTTGACCCTCCGGAGTCGAGTCAGGTGCCAGTTGACCCTCCGGAATCGTGTCAGGTGCCAGTGAACTCTCCAGAGTCGAGTCAGGTGCCAGTGAACTCTCCAGAGTCAGGGCTAGTCACCGCTGATCCTCCAGAGTCAGGGCTAGTCATCGCTGATCCTCCAGAGTCAGGGCTAGTCACCGCTGATCCTCCAGAGTCAGGGCTAGTCACCGCTGATCCTCCAGAGTCAGGGCTAGTCACCGCTGATCCTCCAGAGTCAGGGCTAGTCACCGCTGATCCTCCAGAGTCAGGGCTAGTCACCGCTGATCCTCCAGAGTCTGGGCTAGTCACCGCTGATCCTCCAGAGTCAGGGCTAGTCACCGCTGATCCTCCTGAGTCAGGGCTAGTCACCGCTGATCCTCCTGAGTCAGGGCTAGTCACCGCTGATCCTCCTGAGTCAGGGCTAGTCACCGCGGATCCTCCAGAGACTAGGCTGGTCACCGTTGACCTTTCAGAGTCAAGTCAAGTCACCGGTGATCTTCAAGGACTGAGTCAAGTCACCGGTGATCTTCAAGGACTGAGTCAAGTCACCGGTGATCTTCAAGGACTGAGTCAAGTCACCGGTGGTCTTCAAGGACTGAGTCAAGTCACCGGTGGTCTTCAAGGACTGAGTCAAGTCACCGGTGGTCTTCAAGGACTGAGTCAAGTCACCGGTGGTCTTCAAGGACTGAGTCAAGTCACCGGTGGTCTTCAAGGACTGAGTCAAGTCACCTCTGATCTTCATGGACTGAGTCAAGTCACCTCTGATCTTCATGAACAGAGTCAAGTCACCTCTGATCTTCATGAACAAAGGCAAGTCACCTCTGATCTTCATGAACAAAGGCAAGTCACCATTGATCTTCATGAGCAAATGCAAGTCACCATTGATCTTCATGAGCAAATGCAAGTCACCAATGATCTTCATGAGCAGTGTCAGGCCAGCACCAATCTTCTGGAGTCCAGTAAGGACACCAGGGGATTACCAGAGTTTCGTTGTCCCATTGATCCAGCCGCACGGAGGTCTGCTCCGCCTTGGGGGGCTCTGGTCCTGACCACATGGCTGTGGTGGTCGTCTGCTCCGCCCTGGGGGCCTTCCGCCCTGACCACACGGTTGTGGGGGTCTTCCGCTCCGCCCTGGAGGACTCTGGCTTCGTCCACAAGGACGTGGTGGTCTTCTGCTCCGCCCTGGGGGGCTTCCGTCCTGACCACACGGTTGTGGTGGTCTTCTGCTCCGCCCTGGGAGGCTTCCGCCCTGACCACACGGTTGTGGTGGTCCTCTGCTCCGCCCTGGGGGACTCCAGTCTCCACCACACGGACGGTGTGGTCTTCTGCCCCGCCCTGGAGGGGCTTCATGTTGTTTTTTGTTTTTGTGTTCACTCCTGTCCCTGTTCCTCTCTGTGAGCCTGGCCCTCCGTCTCTCCCCCTGAACCTCCTCCGGTCCTCCTCCCTCCTGGTCTCTCTGTTTTGTGTCTACACTTCTGGTATCTGTTCCCCATGATTTTTTTTTTCTGGCCCTCCGTCCCTCCCCCTGAGCCTCCACCTGTCCGCCTCCCTCCTGGTCTGTTTTGTGTCTGTCGTGGAGCGTCTGGGAGCCGCTCCGTAGAGGGGGGGTACTGTCACAGTGTCTGGGTTGTGTCCCTGGGTTTCCACTAGATGTCCCCCTTTCTCACGGTGTCTGTCACCTTATCACTTCCTGTTCCCTTATTTGGTCACCTTCCTCCTTGTTAGTAATTGATTGTTCCCCACCTGTCTCCTGTTCCCTCATTATCCTTCTGTGTATTTATACCCGGTCTGTCTGAGTCTGTGTTACGGAGTCCTTGTTTAGGTTGTTTAATGTTGAGGTTATTTCATGTCCGTCATCTTGCCTTGCCTTGCCTTGCCTTGCCTTGTCCTCGTGTCTTGTATATTTGGATATTCTGGTTTTGACCCTACCTGGACTGTTTACCCCTTTGGATTACCCTTTAAATAAATATCATACCCGCACTTGGTTCAATCTCCGTGCCTCATTGGATCCCTGCCGTGACAAATATATGAAGATGTATGTGGTAATTACAATGAAAACATATTATTATTTTTATTATTATTATTTTTTTTTTATCACTGTATAATATAACTGTTTGAACGAACGAACAGTCACTCACAGCTCATCTATTGATGTAGAAACTACTGTGAAAATGGTCTGAAATTGATTCTATGAATAAAGAGATGGATGATTGTGTATTTTAATCAGTGGCCTAAGCAGACCATTCAGTGCGTTTCAAGGCATGACCAGGAACAAAAGCCACTATTTTCCGTCAGTAAAGGGGAAAAGCAAAAGCCTTTATGCAATACCATGTGCTTTCACACAAATACAGCTCAAAAGAATCAACACAAGAAACATAGATGATTAAACAATCAATAAAAAAAAGGAAAAGTTTCACTTTTTACTCCAGGGAATAATTCTCAAGGTTGGTTTGTCTTTGAAAGCCTGTATAGGCACATACTGTAAAGTCTGTTGGACATTATTGACCAAGGAATAGATCACAGATTGAGTTGTTATTTAATTATGAAACTATTATAAAATTGTGAATTTCACAATATAGTTATTTAACAGTTAATTCCTCCAAACAAAAACGTTCATTTAAAAATTACCCATAAGGAACTGGAACAGTAGCCACAGCTTTCTTCTTATACTCACTTAAGAGGGGAGACAGCTTCAGTTTTAGTAAACGGGTCTATTGTGTGGGCCGGCGAGCGATGGCTCTGATAGGCTCGAGTGTGCTGACGGGCTCCTGCAGGCTGCGGGGAACAGCTGGCAGGTGGAGTGCTGTGGGGCAGTGGCCCCAGGTCCCTCTCCCAGCACAAAGACTCCACGTCTCTGTTCCTCAAGCAGATTCAGTTGAACTGAGACAAAGACTGACAAAAGATAAGTGTAATTACCTCTTCAGCCAAGTGCTCACAAACTATCTCTGTCCTGACAGACGGTGAAGTTTAAATGTGTGTGTTTGTGTTTGAGGGAAGTCTCTGTCCTGCCCGACATATGTGTGTGTTCTAGGAGACACAGCAATTGGTTTCTGAATCATTTATTTAGTTCCACCAGCAGGATATGTAAAGGACGGTCAACACTAAACTCTTGAATTCCAACTTTCCAAAGGATTTTTTTCCAGGTTTGATTTTTTAATGCATAGTAATAACATTCAGAAATAAATCACTCACAAGCATTTGATAAGGCTTAAAAGATTGGTAGCTCATAAGCACTCAAATATAATTACACTACCAGTGAAAAGTTTGGACATATTTGACTTAATTCCAGTTACATTTAGGATTGATTTTAAAAGTACTTTTACTCGTCTATAAGTCACTAAATGACCTAGGACCAAAATACATTGCAGATATGTTCACTGAATATAAACCTAACAGAGCACTCAGATCATTATGTCAATGTCAATGTCACCTTTATTTATATAGTGCTTTAAACAAAATACATTGCGTCAAAGCAACTGAACAACATTCATTAGGAAAACAGTGTCAATAATGCAAAAATGATAGTTTGTTTGTTTGTTTGTTTGTTTGTATACTTTATTGTCCTTTTTAAGGAAATTTGTCTTGGACTCAAGCTGCATTGATTCACAACATATACATACATACACATATACACACACAACCAATAAAAAGCTAAAATATTAACAGCAGCAACAGTCACCTCTTTCCACCATATAGGCAATAAAAAAAATAAACAAATGGATCCGATTCAACATGACTACATTACTACATCTTACCATTTAACATATTAATTGATACAGGAATAAATTACTTTTTGTAACGGTTGCTCTTACACAATGGGACTCTATACCGTCTCCCTGATGGCAGAAGCTGATACATTGGGAATAAAACATGGCTTGAATCACTCACTATTGTCTGTGCATTTTTAAAAATCAACGATTCGTAAATTGATTGAAGTGATGAGTACTCTCTTACACCCATAACTTTCATTGCAATTTTTACAAGACGAGCAAGCTGTGATTTTAATTGGACCGAAAGATTGCCATACCAAGTTTGCATCCCATAATTCAAAAGACTACCTAAGACAGCGTAATAGAATAATTGCATAATTCTCTGATTTACACCAAACAGCCTAAGTCGTCTCAAAAAATATAAGCGTTGTTGAAATTTTGAACAAATGTACTCAATGTGGGCTTTCCAAGTAAATGAACGATCAATGACCACACCTAGATAATTATAGGTATCCACCTGCTCAATGATGTTATCATAGATGATTACTGGGCTATAATCACCTAATCTTTTTGGGTCTATTATCATTTCCTTCGTTTTTGATACATTTACGATAAGATGATTTACATTACACCACCGCACAAAATTCTCAATTTCAGACTGATACGCTAATATATCATGATCTTTGTCTAAGAGACTCAATATCACTGTGTCGTCAGAGTATTTGATAATATAATCATTCTTATTATTCTTATGACTAAGACAGTCATTTGTATAAAGAGTAAACAAAAAAGGAGAGCATACGCAACCTTGAGGCGCACCAATACTAATAGATTTAACATCAGAGAGTGTATTATTTACTTTTACATATTGAGTACGATTGGTTAAAAAAGAAAAGAACCACTTAATGATAAAAGGGTTGACATTACTTTTTACAAGCTTACCCAGGAGTAACTGCGGCTGAAGCGTATTAAAAGCGGAGCTGAAATCTACAAAGAGCAGTCGTGCATAAGCATTAGAAATTTCTAGATGTCGAAGAGTCAAATGAGTGATAGTATTAACAGCATCAACAGTCCCTCTTCCCGCCATATAGGCAAATTGAAATGGATCTACTCATGAATTTACGCAACATTTCAGTCTCGACATCACATACCTCTCCAAACATTTCATAATTACAGAAGTTATAGCAATTGGTCTAAAATCATTATTGTCAACAGCACCCGTTTTTTTAGGAACAGGTGTAATAATAGTCTTTTTCCATAAAGAAGGAACCATGTGACTGTCCAAGGATTGCTGGAAAATTGGACACCAAGCTGGAGTTAATTCTTCTGCACACTCTCGTAAAAGATAAGCGGAGATACCATCCGGCCCAGTTGATTTCTTAATGCAAGTTTTCCGAAAAAGAGAAGTAACTTCTTGAGGGTTCACAAGTAATCTAACATCCGTTGCACATTCAATGTTTTGTAGGAACTCTTCACATTCCTTAATTGAATTATTGTTATCAAAGCGAATAAAAAAGTCATTCAATTCATTTGCTTTCTTAAAATCATCAGTAGTAATGAAACGTTGTTTTTTAGAATCCATGTTAGAGATCGTTCTCAGTGAGTTCCACAGTTTTCTGTTGTTCATAGATGCAATGTTTTGTTCAATGTAGTCCTTTTTTTGCTTCCTAGCTTCCCATAATAGTTTATTCAGTTCTTTTTGGACGACTTTTAACTCAACCCGATCTTTTTTCAGAAAAGCTACTTTTTTTCCTATTGATGCAGGCTTTCACTTCTTTTGTTATGTGAGGCTTGTTATTAGGGAACACCATTATCTCCTTCTTGGGTAGTATTGAATCCACACAGAAGCGAATATAGTCCGTAGTTGTTTCAGTAACTACGTTCAGATCTGTGTCGTGAAATACTGACCAGTTCGTACTTAGAAAACACCCTTTTAATGCCTCTACCTTTTCTTCCTCCCATATAGTCACTGTCTTGACCAGAGGTTTACTCCTTTTTAAAGCAGTCCTGTATGTCGGTATTAAATGAACTATATTATGGTCAGACGTGGATAAAGGGGGTTTAGTTTTTGCCTTGTAGGCATCCTTAATGTTGCCATAGCATTTATCCAAAACGTTATTATTCCTGGTCGCAGATTTAACATATTGGAAAAAGCCTGGTAAAAACGGCTCTAGTTTACAATGATTAAAATCGCCCAAGACAAGGACTGGAGCTCCCGGTGTTCGCTGTAGCTGTTTTTGAATACAGTCCGATATACTTAAGGCAGCTCTGGAGGCGTTACCACTGGGAGGAATATATACTACACACAATATCACGTTGCCAAACTCCCTCGGGAGATAAAAAGGTCTTAGACTTAGACAGAGGTATTCGGCGTCAGTAGTACAGCCGGATTCTTTCACTGTATATTGTGTGCACCATCCGTTACTCATGTACACACAGACTCCTCCACCTCTGACTTTCTCCGAGGACTCCCCTCTATCCGCTCGAACCAAGGAGAAACCTTCCATCTCCATAAGCGAACTGGGAATGTCCTTGTGAAGCCAAGTTTCTGTAAACGCCATTACACTCGAGTCCCGGTATTCGAAGCATGATCTGGCGTGAATACGAAGTTCTTCCATCTTAGCTCTCAGTGATCGAACATTTCCAAGAATGATGGAAGGGAGAGGCGGCCTATTCGACCTCCGTCTGAGACGCTGTAGAACTCCCCCTCGTCTGCCCCTTTTTTGAGATCTCCGGCGTTGGTCTGATTTCCGTTTCAGCTCCTCTGGCAGGTCCACCATCGGATTAAAATCCACTGATCGAGATGAGAGCAAAAACAGGGCTTCTCTTGTGTATGATATAAGAGTTTGAGTCTCCCCACACATAGTGGTCGTAATAAACCATGGTGATAAGAGTTCCCAAGTGATAGATATCCAAACAAGGATGTATGCAAATGTTGCCATCGAGTAGTCTAGCTCGCAAGCACACTAACTAAGAAAAAATAAATAGATAAAATTAATAGAAGAAAAAGTCAAACAACAACCGTAAAACATAGACACGTGCAGCCAGAGCCCGGGTCGCAGCCGTGCAGCGCCACCGGAAGGTTAAAGGCAGTTCATCATTGGATTCAGTTATGTCATCTCTGTTCAGTTAAATAGTGTCTGTGCATTTATTTGCAATCAAGTCAACGATATCGCTGTAGATGAAGTGTCCCCAACTAAGCAAGCCATAGGCGACAGCGGCAAGGAACCAAAACTCCATCGGTGACAGAATGGAGAAAAAAACCTTGGGAGAAACCAGGCTCAGTTGGGGGTTCTCCTCTGACCAGACGAAACCAGTAGTTCAATTCCAGGCTGCAGCAAAGTCAGATTGTGCAGAAGAATCATCTGTTTCCTGTGGTCTTGTCCTGGTGCTCCTCTGAGACAAGGTCTTTACAGGGGATCTGTATCTGGGGCTCTAGTTGTCCTGGTCTCCACTGTCTTTCAGGGATGTAGAGGTCCTTTCTAGGTGCTGATCCAGCATCTGGTCTGGATACGTACTGGATCCGGGTGACTGCAGTGACCCTCTGATCTGGACACAGACTGGATCTGGTGGCCACGGTGACCTCGGAACAAGAGAGAAACAGACAAATATTAGCGGTGGGATCATCCAGTGACGGACACAGGATTGATTTTTTTTTTTTTTTGTGAGTTCCCAACAAGAAGAAATGAATCGTGGTGGAAGAGGTGGAAAAGGCAGACCACAAGGGGGAGCTGAAAGCCAAACTGTATCCGACAAGCAACCTGTTAGTGAAGAAGAAGAAAATGGAGTTTTTGGAGTGGAAAACACTGAAGGGGAAGGAAAGGAGCCAACCCTGTCTGACCTGGCAGCCATTCTCTGAGCACACATGGGACAGCAGGAGGCCCGGGATGAGAAGCAGAAGGAAGCAACTACAAGACAAGAACAGCGGTTTAAAACACTTCAACATCAATTTCAGATGCTGCAGTTGGAAGTACAAGCCAGAACATCTCCACTGACAGAGCATCCACCAATAGATTCTGATCAAGATCTGGAGACCTTTCCACCCAACAGAACTCGTTCTCAAACCCAAATGGATCCCACTTCTGTGATTGATACAACTACAACAGCTACAGGTCAGGTCCATCCACACCATTTGCCCAGACTAGAGAAATTTACCGATGAAGATGATATTGAACACTTTCTTATTGCATTTGAGCGTATTGCCTTAGCCTGCAGATGGCCGAAGCCAGACTGGGTTTTTCATTTAATGCCATTGCTAACTGGTAAAGCTAGAAGTGCTTATGTGCATATGGACATTGATGACTCTATTGATTATGATAGGGTTAAAGGTGCAATTCTCTCCAAGTATGACATTAACCCTGAGACCTACAGGCAAAGATTCCGTTCCCTAGAGGTGAGCCCTGATGAGAGCCCAAAGGAATTGTATGCAAGAATCAAGGAGCTTTATGGAAAGTGGATCCAGCCAAAAGGTAAAACGACACAAGAAATTGGGAATTGGGAAGAAATTATCATGCTGGAGCAATACTTAAGAATGGTGTCCCCTGAGCTGCAGATTTGGATCAGAGAGCACGACCCAGGTTCTGCCATGGAGGCTGCTAAACTAGCGGATGTGTTTGTGGCGGCACAGAGGAAAGGACAGTCATGGAGCTATAACTCATGGGAGACCCCAAGAGACCGCCGTAAACCCCCCCAGCAGTATCAACCCATCCAGCAGTACCAACCAAGGCCAGAGGCTAGCAGGGGTAAGGTTCCTACTGGAGAGAACCAGTTATTTAGCAGACCATCACAACCCTCAGGTAGAAAACCAATCTGCTATCTCTGTGGAATAGAAGGCCATACAAAGCCCATGTGCCCTAAAAATACAGCAAAGTTGACTCAGATGTGTGTTGTACCGCACCCTCAGGTGGATGCTGTTTTCAGGAATGAGCAGGCTGTAAAGATGGCTGATGTTGAAGTTAATGGAACTGCTCCCAAAGCTTTAATTGATACTGGGAGTGATCAGACACTTGTGCACAGGAAGTTTGTACCAACCAATATTATCAACACCAGAGACACCATCCCTATATGTTGTGTGCATGGTGATGAGAAGAGTTATTCAACTGCTGACATGTATATCAAAGTTGGCAGTCAATCATATCTTTTGAACATTGTGGTAGCTGATAAATTGCCTTATCCTGTTGTTCTAGGACGAGACCTCCCAGTACTTTTTGATTTGTTTGAATCAGACAAAATCAGAAAATGCTATGCTGCTGTCACTAGGGGGCAGGCTAAGAAGTCTAACGAGCACCTGGAGATCCTCAGTACCTTGCCATTCTACAGTGATGAGGCAACACCCAGGAAGTTGCGTAAAACTCGAAGGCAGAAAAGACAGGAGAAATTCCTTCACACAGTTGTGAAGTCACAAACTAACACCCACCCAGAGTTGCCTTTAGGATTTCAAATGCCAGCCAGTATCATAAACATGCAGAAATCTGATCCATCTTTAGTATCTCTTTTTCAGAAGATCAAGGAGACCGGAGATGAGCTGGAAGTGAGCAAAGAGGAGTACATCTTGCAAAATGGCATTCTTTACCGTCAACAGGAATCCGTTTTGCAGCTAGTGGTCCCCCAAGCAGTTATAGAGGCTATACTAGTGTTGGGGCATTCCGTTCCCTGGGCTGGCCACCTAGGTAAGCACAAAACCATAGCCCGTATTAAACACCATTTTCACTGGCCTGGACTGCGTAGAGATGTTGCTGAATTCTGCAAAAGTTGTCCTCAGTGTCAAATGACATCTGCTAGCCTTCCCTCCAGAGCTCCACTCCTACCACTCCCCATCATTGCCACTCCATTTGAACGCCTTGGGATGGACATTGTTGGTCCTGTTGAGAAGAGTAAAGCTGGGAACCGTTACATGCTGGTTATAACAGACTACGCAACCAAGTACCCCGAGGTGTTCCCATTGAAGTCCATAAAAGCTAAATCTGTTGCTTTTTGTTTAGTTCAGTTTTTTTCAATAGTGGGTTACTGACTGACCAAGGAACTAACTTTATGTCAACTTTGTTGAAGCAGGTCTATCACTTACTTGGCATCAGGAGCCTGAGAACCACACCTTACCACACCCAAACGGATGGGCTGACAGAACGTTTCAACAAGACGCTGAAGCAGATGCTGCGAAAGTTTGTGAACAGCAGTGGTACAGATTGGGATCTCTGGTTGCCATACCTTTTATTTGCATACAGGGAAGTACCCCAAGCCTCCACTGGTTTTTCTCCCTTTGAACTGCTTTATGGGCATGATGTCAGAGGCCCTCTTTCTTTGCTGAGAGAAAGTTGGGAGGGAGACCAGAGGAGAGGGGATTCTGTTAATGTTGTATCCTATGTTGTGCAGATGAGAGACCGATTGGAGAAAATGAGCGAGCTTGCGCAGTCACACATGGCAGAGGCCCAGAAACAGCAGAAGTCCTGGTATGATCAGTCAGCCCGCCAGAGATCCTTCAGTCCTGGACAGAAGGTTCTAGTGCTTCTTCCTAGTGATGACAACAAGCTTTTGGCAAAGTGGCAAGGACCATTTGAGATCCAGAAGAAACTTGGGCCTACCACCTATCGGATATTGACCACAGGTCAGTCACGTTCAAATAAAGTACTGCATGTGAACCTCCTGAAGGAATGGGTGCAACGACCTGAAAGGAAAACTGAGGTGATGCTCGTCAGAAGCATTCTGGAAGAGGAGGAAGTGGATGAGCAATACTTGCCTTCAGAAGGTGTTCCAGTGGACTTTGATCTCAGTCATCTCTCTGAAGACAGACAGAAGCAGGTGAGAGCTATCTGTAATCTTGAAGTGTTCCAGGAGAACCCTGGGAGGACTGACCTTGTTGAACATCATATTGTCCTTAAAGAGGGTGCTTCTGTGAGACGACTCAGTTACAGGATCCCTGAGCGCCTGTTGACCGCACTGAAGGAGGAAGTAGATCTAATGCTGTCCCAGGGTATCATAGAGGCTTCAAAGAGTGAATGGTGCAACCCAGTAGTCCTTGTACCGAAAAAGAATGGTAGCATAAGATTCTGTATTGATTTCAGGTACTTGAACTCAGTTTCTCAGTTTGACTCCTATCCAACACCAAGGATTGACGATCTGCTTGTACGGCTGGGAAAAGCTAAATTTCTGACCACATTAGATCTTAGCAAAGGGTACTGGCAAGTACCACTGACTGCTCGGTCCAGAGAGCTGACCGCTTTCCGGACTCCATGGGGCCTATTCCACTTTACGGTGCTTCCATTTGGCCTACATGGAGCGCCAGCAAATTTCCAGAGGCTTATGGATAAGGTACTTCATGATTCCTCTGCATTTGCGGCAGCCTATCTTGATGATATAGTTCTGTATAGTGACAGCTGGGAGCAACATCTGGAACATCTGTGCACAGTCTTGGGCTGTCTTCACGCTGCTGGGCTGACCGTAAATCCTGCAAAGTGTGCCTTTGCTGCATCTGAGACGGAGTACCTGGGCCATATCATTGGGAATGGGATGATACGGCCACAGGTCAGCAAAATCCAAGCCATTGAGTCATGTCCTTTACCCCAAACAAGGAAGCAACTCAGATCCTTTTTGGGCATGGCAGGCTTCTATCGTCGCTTTATTCCACAGTTTTCTACCAGGGCAGCTCTGCTCTCAGACTTGACCGGGTCCAGAAGTCCCAATCAGATCCAGTGGACCGAGGAGGCAGTGGCAGCTTTCCATGATATCCGGCAATCAATGAGTAAGCAACCAGTGTTGTATGGTCCAAACTTTAATGACCATTTCTTTGTGCAGACTGATGCTTCCGACAGGGGTCTGGGTGCTGTACTACTTCAGGGGCCCCCTGAGAACCGCCACCCTGTGGCTTACATTAGCAGAAAGCTGTTTCCCAGAGAGGTCCGTTATTCGACTGTGGAAAAAGAGGGACTGGCTATCAATGGGCCCTGGACTCCATCCGCTACTACCTCCTGGGTAGAGAATTCACACTGGAGACCGACCATAAAGCACTACAGTGGATGGAGAGGATGAAGGACACCAATGGAAGAATCACCCGGTGGTACTTGGCCCTGCAACCGTTCCGCTTCAGCATCCAACATATCCCAGGCAAAGAGAACCAGACAGCTGACTACCTGTCTCGCTGTACCAGCGAGAGTCCAGAAGGGGGGAGTGTGTGATGGCTACGGCCACACAGGGTAACATCTTCTCAATTCTAAACATTTGATTATGGTTTTAGTTCACCTCCATAGTTTGTTGCACTTATTATTAACAGGCATCTAAACTATGTTATTTAAATAAGGAACACAATACCGGTTTGATTTGGATTATTTTGCTTTACCTTGATTTTGATTTACAGGGAGTGCACTAATTCCATATTTCTTTGTGTTGAGTTACCTGGACCTGTTGGGGCGGTCCCTTCCTGGTTGGGCAAAAGGAGTGGCTAAGGGCTGAGGAGACCTATATCTGGGAGCCAGCTTATTAGGCCATACCATGTCTCACCATGTGCCAGGGGGATGTTGTCCTTAGTTAGCTCTCAAGTTCCCAAGTGTTAGGTTTGTTTACCCCTTCAATGTTATTTGGTTTTGTCAAGCTGTTATATAAGCTTTCTTCTGTGTCTTTTGGGGCAGGTCAGTGTTTTGTTTAGTTAACCTTGTGTTGTGAGTTGATGTATTTGAGCTTATATTCAGTTATTTTTGTTGACCTCTTTTTAGGCCTAGTTATCAGTTTTGGTCCTTATGTAATTTTTCAATATTTTGGGTAATAAAAAAAACCCACGTTTTTGAAAAACCTCATGTGTCCTCTTGCCTCACTGTCCTGGTCCCTGACACAGCCTAAAAATCCTTTAACGGATTTGGATAATAAAAGCATATTAGTATGTTATGTGTATGCCAGGTTAAAGAGATGGGTCTTTAATCTAGATTTAAACTGCAAGAGTGTGTCTGCCTCCCGAACAATGTTAGGTAGGTTATTCCAGAGTTTGGGCGCCAAATAGGAAAAGGATCTGCCGCCTGCAGTTGATTTTGATATTCTAGGTATTATCAAATTGCCTGAGTTTTGAGAACGTAGCGGACGTAGAGGATTATAATGTAAAAGGAGCTCATTCAAATACTGAGGTGCTAAACCATTCAGGGCTTTATAAGTAATAAGCAATATTTTAAAATCTATGCGATGCTTGATAGGGAGCCAGTGCAGTGTTGACAGGACCGGGCTAATATGGTCATACTTCCTGGTTCTAGTAAGAACTCTTGCTGCTGGATTTTGGACTAGCTGTAGTTTGTTTACGAAGCGTGCAGAACAACCACCCAATAAAGCATTACAATAATCTAACCTTGAGGTCATAAATGCATGGATTAACATTTCTGCATTTGACATTGAGAGCATAGGCCGTAATTTAGATATATTTTTGAGATGGAAAAATGCAGTTTTACAAATGCTAGAAACGTGGCTTTCTAAGGAAAGATTGCGATCAAATAGCACACCTAGGTTCCTAACTGATGACGAAGAATTGACAGAGCAACCATCAAGTCTTAGACAGTGTTCTAGGTTATTACAAGCAGAGTTTTTAGGTCCTATAATTAACACCTCTGTTTTTTTCAGAATTTAGCAGTAAGAAATTACTCGTCATCCAGTTTTTTATATCGACTATGCAATCCATTAGTTTTTCAAATTGGTGTGTTTCACCGGGCTGCGAAGAAATATAGAGCTGAGTATCATCAGCATAACAGTGAAAGCTAACACCATGTTTCCTGATGATATCTCCCAAGGGTAACATATAAAGCGTGAAGAGTAGCGGCCCTAGTACTGAGCCTTGAGGTACTCCATACTGCACTTGTGATCGATAGGATACATCTTCATTCACTGCTACGAACTGATGGCGGTCATATAAGTACGATTTAAACCAGGGGTTCTCAAAGTTTTGATAGGTCAGGGCCAATTTAGGAACCCAACATTGAACTGAGGGCCGCCAAAGGGGCGGGGGAGAAAAAGAAAAAAAAAACAGAAGAGAAAATCCCATTTGAAATAATTTTAATGACCAGGTTGCATCTCTACAGTTTAAATTTATTGCAATAAACACATTTTAATTTATAACTGAGGCTAAACCTGGCAAAACTTGTGAAAATCTTGAAAAATTGCAATTCAAACAAAATCCCTGGCGTTTTCTACCCTCAACAGACAAATTTGGGATATAACAGTCCTGTGTGCAGTCCATTTCAAGTACAAACTTATTTAGAACAAACAGTCTCAGTGTGCCTTGCTTCTTATCAGCATAGGCACCCTTAGTTTCTCAACTCATGTGTGAAGACATGAATTCAAAAATACAAGCCTGGGATTCCTTTGCAAGGATCACTGGAATCATTTCAGTCCAAAATTCAGCAATCAATTCTAATTTTCATTTTCCCAGATCTGTCTCAACCACTGTTCCTAATCAACAACCCCCCACCCACCACCACCACCACCCGCTGTTTATCAGGATACAGCTGAATTACAGCGTTCCCCCAAACTAAACCCCCTTTAGAATCAATAATCAGCATCCCGACAAACACACGCGATTCACACGAGAAAACACTTGAGCGGCATCTCTCATGCCATAAATCATTTTTTTTGTATGTTCTTGTATATCTGTTATCGTTAATTATAATTTAACCCTGAGACTGTGCTCAAGTGAGGATCTGCCAAAAAAAAAATTTATCTTAGGTTTTATGATTGGTATCATAATGGCGTTTTATATTGAAGTCCTTGCGCATTGCAATTACCTTCTTGCAGATCAGGCAAATGACTTTATCCGACCCGTGAGGTTCGACAAAGTAATTGTTTGTCCATTTATCTTGAAACTGCCTTTTCTCCTCGCTAACATGATGTTTTTTTCTCGAAGGGCCTGGCTCTCGCTCCATCATCTCCATCTAACGTTACAGACAACCATTCCGTTGAGGCCTTCTGGGAGTGAGGTCAAGTGCGATCGGTCGGACCACACCTGTAATTACCGCTTATGCCTATAGATGCCGCTAAACACCACTAAACGGAGATTACTTTTTTCAAAGCAATGTACAGTTTTAACAGTTTTACAAATGTTATCAGATGTTATCGCGGGCCGCCAGAAATATTTCCGCGGGCCAACGGCGGCCCGCGGGCCGCACTTTGAGAACCAATAATTTAAACCATGCTAATGCACTTCCACTGATGCCAACAAAGTGTTCAAGTCTATGCAAAAGAATGTTGTGGTCAATTGTGTCAAACGCAGCACTAAGATCCAATAAAACTAATAGAGAGATACACCCACGATCAGATGATAAGAGCAGATCATTTGTAACTCTAAGGAGAGCAGTCTCAGTACTATGATACGGTCTAAATCCTGACTGGAAATCCTCACATATACCATTTTTCTCTAAGAAGGAAATAATTGTGTGGATACCACCTTTTCTAGTATCTTGGACAGGAAAGGGAGATTCGAGATTGGTCTATAATTAACTAGTTCTTTGGGGTCAAGTTGTGGTTTTTTGATGAGAGGCTTAATAACAGCCAGTTTGAAGGTTTTGGGGACATATCCTAATGACAATGAGGAATTAATAATAGTCAGAAGAGGATCTATGACTTCTGGAAGCACCTCTTTTAGGAGCTTAGATGGTATAGGGTCTAACATACATGTTGTTGGTTTAGATGATTTAACAAGTTTATACAATTCTTCCTCTCCTATGGTAGAGAATGAGTGGAACTGTTCCTCAGGGGGTCTATAGTGCACTGTCTGATGTGATACTGTAGCTGACGGCTGAATGGTTGCAATTTTATCTCTAATAGTATCGATTTTAGAAGTAAAGTAGTTCATAAAGTCATTACTGCTGTGGTGTTGGGAAATGTCAACACTTGTTGAGGCTTTATTTTTCGTTAATTTAGCCACTGTATTGAATAAATACCTGGGGTTATGTTTGTTTTCTTCTAAAAGAGAAGAAAAGTAATCGGATCTAGCAGTTTTTAATGCTTTTCTGTAGGATATGTTACTTTCCCGCCAAGCAATACGAAATACCTCTAGTTTTGTTTTCCTCCAGCTGCGCTCCATTAGGATGGAGTCAGTTAGAAATACCAAGAGTTCACACAAAACAAGGGGAGTCCGCTCTTAGTTATTATGCCACCCACAGTTGGAATCAGCTTCCAGAAGAGATCAGATGTGCTAACTAGACTCAAAACTCATCTGTTTAGCTGTGCATTTATTGAATGAGCACTGTGCGATGTCCGAACTGATTGCACTGTATTTTACGTATTCACTGTTTTTTTTATGCAAAATCATTTTCTATTTCTAACTGTTTTTAAATTTTAAATAAGTCAATTTTTAAATCATTTCCAAAGTTTTAAAATTGCTTGTTTTTATTTTTGTTATAATTTTTCTTCATGATTATTTTACTTTCTTATATGTAAAGCACTTTGAATTACCATTGTGTACGAAATGTGCAATATAAATAAACTTGCCTTGCCTTGCCTTAATTTAAATTTACCTTTTGATTTAAATCCTTAATTAAATGCTTCAAAAATAGTTTCAGAAACAAACAAACAAACAAACAAAAGACTACTGAATTGTTTCCTGACAAAATAAAATTTTTAGTAAAATTTAATGAATTAATAAATAAAGGAGTTCAAAAATCATCCCAGGTGAATTGAGTGCTCAGAGACAAAAAGTAGTAGAGGTATCTAAACAGGAGAAGCTAAAATATTAGCATGAGGATGCTGGAAAAAACAATTAAATAGTATCACTCTATAATTCTTTCATTTAACAGTAGTTCCTATGTGAGGTTTACTCATATTTTCTTATTTTAGGGTCTGCTATAGACAATGAATCCAAATTAACATATGGCCTCCTGGAACATTCACAAATTACCTGCCTTCCGGCGTGCAATAATATCTTCATCACTTAAAAAAAAAAATGTATTGAGCGATTCTCAGCTTGGGAGGCATTTAGAAACAAAAGCCATTTTAGGGGCTTTGACTCCTTCTAAAGAATATTTATTTATAGATCCCTTTTGTTGTGCTCCCCTCTGTCCAGCTGCTCCAATAAACACCTCCTCAGTGGGCAAAAGTTGGCTCTATTGATGAGACTATCGTGAAACTTTCCAAACAGGTCAAGTAGACGCTAATGCCATGTGCACACAACTAACTCATTTACTATTCCGGTTATTGGTGTGAGGTTGGCTCGCTCTTCTGGCATAGCTGGCTGTGCCATCTGCCTGGACGGGTGTAAGTGAGTGAGATAAACTGGTGATTGAGTGCAGGGCCTGTGTGGTGTAAATGGACAACTGGCACAGGGCAGTGGGCACACGGGTCACCAAGACAGATTGGACTGGGGCCATGTGGTTCTCCTCTTATTCCATGACACTGTCTGCACAGTTTGTGTTGTTAAGGGGCTTAAATTATGGTTTATTATTGAAAGTGCTTGTTTAGGATCGTTTACTGTCACTGTTACATGATTCCCCATTACCTTCATTTGCAAAAATGTCTGAATTATGTTAAGTAATTACTGTACAAAACCTCTTTTGGGATGGCTTGTCATTGCAATTGGTGTTTGGAACATCCTTCGAATGTTCTGTTGAAATGAAGGCCGTGGCAAGTCTTGCAGCTGTCACTTTGTTCTTGAGAGGCCGAGTGAAAGGAGCAGCAGGCCTTGTCTCAAGAACATTAGCCCAAAGGGAATATATCAAGCCAGCCGAACAATACTACTGCCCATTAATGTCACCAGTGGCGCTTCCTCACAAGTCATAAACCCTATGGCAGTTTACATTCAGAGGACCAAGTGGCCAGAACATATGTTTGTTGAGATGCAGTGATGATAATCAGAGCTTAATGTATTAATGTATCCCTACCTAACTTTAAAATCCATGTTACCTGCCTGATATGTCGTCATCCAATATCCAGTGACAAAGTTACAAGTTTAGCAAAAAAACAGCTTACCTAAGAATGTGACTTAAATGTCGGATGATGTGTGCGTGTAAATACCCAAATAAGTTGGGTTTACATGTTGAAGGTGCTGCTGATAAGGGTGAGAGGGATTTCTTCAATCTTTGGATTAGATCCTGCATGAGGGACACAGCAAGCTTTTGCTCTTTGATGTGGGATATCTGACTCAGGTTTAGTTTTCTAATGAGACAAGGGACAAGGCCAAAAGTGGGCTCTAATCTTACACATTACTCTAAAAATTAATGTGCATGTGTGTTCAAGAGAGATAGAGAAAGAGAGAGAGAGAGAGAGAGAGAGAAACATACTGCTGCTAAGTGATATCTATATCAGGGCTGTTATTATCAAGGCTGGGGATGATGGTCACTAAGCTAGTAAACAAAGGGGAGGGTTGGTGTGGTCTGGTGTGCACTTCCAGGTGGGCAAAACTAATGCTGCAAGATTCCTCGGCATCTTTCAGAAGCACCAGAGAAACCCTTTTTGCTGTTAGTCCTAAAGCACCTTGCAAAGTCGAGGTGGCTTGCAACGGATTGTCTTAATCTGTCCTTTTTGTAAAGAAAAGAGAACCAGGCAGAATGTCAGTCTATCAGTCAAAAACCAATTGGTTACAAGGATTTTTTTTTAGGAAGTAGTTGCAACAAACTTTTTTGAAAACCCTTAACATGCTGACACCAAAGCACAGCACAAACGCATACAGTCCAGGTAATTTAATGTGTAATCATATGTGTGATTAATCCCCATGTTATGAGGAGGCCAATGCAATTTTTGTGGCCCATCCAGAGGTCAGATATATTTTCTGCAGCACTCGGGGCTTTCAAAGAGGCTTAGTGGTATGTAAATGAGAATGCTGTGGCTCTAAAGCGCAGTCAGTTGCATTAGATTAGACGTTAAAAAATTGTCCCCTATCTGAGTAGCTTAGGCTGGTGGTCGAAAACTCATTACGCCGATCAAATCCAAGACAAGGAGTGAGTCATTTCTTGGCATTGCTCAGGTGCTTAAAAATCCAACTACAAACCATTTTAACCCACAGTTTCCCTGCTTATCGGAAAAGTGTGAGCTGCTGGCCAGGTGGACTTTGCCTTGCTAACATTTGCTCTTGTGTCTGAGTTGTCAAAGAACCCAATTACTCCTGCCATGACAAAATGTGAGAAGACGTGTGGCTGTTCATGTAGAAAGAAATAAAAAAGGTAAAAGAATATGGACATAAAATCTATGCCATGTACAAATGTTGTTAATACATTTTTGCCATGCAATTATAGTTGGCACCAGTTGGTTTCTGAAATTGATCAAGTTCAAGTATAGTTTCTCATATCTCAGCTTAATGTGCAGAGACAACTCCAAGTATGCAAGTCATACAGTGTAGGTCAATTCCCCATGGAAAGTGCAAGCAATGTGGCTATGCAATGCTATTAAAACTGTGCGAACCAAAGCTACCATGCATATACCTTAATTTTCATCTCTGCAACCAATAGTATTAGTCTGTTAGCCCAGTGTTTTCTATGCAAAGGTTTTTGCCACGAGTGCCCCCATAACTCCCAAACACATCCCGGGACTAATTCCATGATCGAGCCCGTGTTGGGGACCTGGTAACATTGCTGGGTTCAGTCCCAGAACGAGCTCTGTGTGAACAAAAACCAGAACCAATGCCGTAAAGGGTGTGTCCTGATGACGCACGTTATTGTGATTAACAATCCGGGAATAATTGCAGGGTCACATTATCCGTTTATTATCCAGAATCTCATTGTGAAAGGTGCATATAGCATTGACATTGGTGCATAGACATTATTTGTAGTTACAAATAAGTAATATGTTTAACAAACCCAAGTCAAAATCAATCCAAATAACCAATGGAACTGGATTACACCTGGCTGGGAATCAATGATAGCTTGATCATAACTGCACATGTGAATGTACTTACGGTGTAAACAGTGTGTAAAAAAAGTACCATATCTTTCCTGAATTCTTATCTACAGCTAATGAATAACATATTCCTATTCTGATTGCAGAATCATTTAGAAGAGAACTGCAAAAACTTGTCTCATCCTCAGAGGCTTAGGTGAGACTGGCTTCCTGTTGACGGGCTGGTTCAGGTGGATGTGGGGCTGAACAGGAGGGGGTGGAGGTAGTGAAGCGTGCAGAGGTGCAGATCCCTCAGGCAGCTGCACAGAGACTGACTCTGGACCACACAGAGAGATGCCAATCTAGTTTCCCTTCCCAATCCCTCTACTGATCTAGGTTTAACTTGAAGATAAATACACCTAGCGATAACACGCACGGTTTATGCAGGGGAGGTAATGCTGTCATGTGTTACTCAACACAGTAGAGAGTCATGCTACTTTAAAAGAAAACCCCCCCGGAATCGTGGCTGCTGGATCAAAGGCCAAAATTTGACATAAGGTCACCTACTCAAGTATGGACTGCTTTGGAAAGATGGTATCTTTCTAAAAATACCACCAAATGGCAGTAACTTTTAGCACAGTCCAAAATTCAAGGTACTTGGAGTTACACAGGCTGTAGTAAATCCACGAGTGGGCTGAAATTAATCTTTTTGGCCAAAAAATGTTAGCCTTCTCAATTTAATGCTTGGAATTTGCAAGAGGTTTTATGCCTTTGAAGAAGCTCAAGATGTATTTAATTCCATTAGTGGATATAGTATCCAGGCCTGTGGAAATGGTAGAAGTAGTGTTTGGGTTTGCTGACTAGGGTTGGGGGCTGACTACTGTTGGGGGCAAGTTTGGGTAGGTCTGGTTGGGGTATGAGTAGGGCAGAACGATGAATGCTTGCCTGTCAGAGCTGAGAGTTTTGCATGGCTAAGTGCACCTAACAGAAGCGGGAGGTTTACGCTGTTGACAGGTGGGAGCAATCAGAGCATAGCAGCTCTAATCCAGCTAGACCTTCACCAACCCACACACGCAGAAACACTTACTGGGAACTCTTGTTCCATGAGAAAAGGTGCCAACCTTACAGCCACACACCACAAACTAGACAATTATAGCTCTTTGAGTCATGTTGTAATGATCATAGTTTTAAGATGAGCCCACATGAATGGCACCACAATGCAATTAACAGTGGGAAACTCTAGACTTTCTTTAAGCACGGAGTTCTGAAAATCATGGCGGAAACAAGTTGGTTTTGGTCATAAACAATTTTCATGGTGAACAGTCATTGTCAAAAACTGTCAGAAAAAAAAAAACTTACCTTTTGGGATACAACAGCTTTTCACTGGGGGTGTAACCTCAAAGGGTGACATTTGTGCCTTCTTTACCCCTAAATGATCATTTGGGGAAGTCGTGGCCTAATGGTTAGAGAGTCGGACTCCCAATCGAAAGGTTGTGAGTTCGAGTCCCGGGCCGGCAGGAATTGTGGGTGGGGGGAGTGCATGTACAGTTCTCTCTCCACCTTCAATACCACGACTTAGGTGCCCTTGAGCAAGGCACCGAACCCCCAACTGCTCCCCGGGCGCCGCAGCATAAATGGCTGCCCACTGCTCCGGGTGTGTGCTCACAGTGTGTGTGTGTGTGTTCACTGCTCTGTGTGTGTGCATTTCGGATGGGTTAAATGCAGAGCACAAATTCTGAGTATGGGTCACCATACTTGGCTGAATGTCACTTCACTTTCACTTTTCACTTTCAAAGGTCACCCTTTGAGGGTACTCCCCCAGTGACAAGCTGTTGTAACCCTAAAGTTTTTTTTTTTCTTCACATTTTTTCTGAGAATGTATAATGTATTTTTCATTTATATTCAAACTTAATAATAAAATTAAAAATTAAACAAGAATATATATATATATATATATATATTAATTTCAAGGGTTTAACTACTTTTCTTATCATTCTCTGTAGCTACAAAGGGCGCAAAAGCAGAAGGTTGTCTTGCGTAACAGATTGCGAATCCAACCATTAAAGCCTACAAACAGTGATAGCCATCGCAAACCAACATAATTCTCTGATACACACCAACACGCAGAGTTGCAGTCTTCAGCTCCTTTATCACACAATCGTGTTGTTTCCTCAGGTGTTCCATGCTGCTACTGCAAGTCAGCCTATGCATGCCAGCACTTCTATCGTCTTCAGACGTACCCTGCAAATGTGAGGTCTTTGATCTACCTACCTTTGAATCTCAGGTATGGTGGCTGTGCCGTATCATGGCTGCATGTCCCAAACAAACACCTCACCGCCCCCCTTCCTTCTTCAGAGTCACTGCACCAAATGAATAAAAACAGATGCTTATCGGCCTCCCTCATTAAGACTGCCACTCAAATCAGGTGGCAATCAAGACAGAGCTCCAGAAATTATTGACAGGAGCGAAAGTCATTACAGAGTTTTGAATGGAATGTAATATGTGATTATCAAATAGCTGCGATTTACAGTGAGCTGAACCGAGTTGAATCTGTGTTAGGTTGAAAAGGTAGTGTGTTAAATGCTCCAATGGACAGTAATTTTCTAGCTATTGGTGTACGACTACAATTTTTCAGTTGTGTTAACACTCGATGAAAAACAAAATAATAGCACATGCACTTGCACTTGATTTTGTTTTTAAATACATATATATACATATATATATATATATATATATATATATATATATATGCACGTTTTTTTGGTAAGTCAGTACTACAGCTCCCAGGTTCCAAATATTAACCCACCCTCAACACTTTAATTTTCCTCTTGAGCACCAAATCTCATTTCAACACATTTACATTGACATTTGTAGGATTTATTCCATCTAAAGAGTTTTTACAACTGGGAAATAGTGATCTAAATTAGTGATCTGTGAATTGTTCACATTGAATATGAAAGGTTTTTATTATTTGTTGAAGGGGAATTGATATTATTTAAATACCTTCTCAAGCATGTGATTAAAAATATTCTTTTTTTTTTCATTCTGACATATCACTGAATGTCATAATTGCAAATTTAAAGTCATTGTAGTGATTGTGACATCCTTTTGTCATTATGGAATGATTTGTGTGTCTATGTGATTATCTTGATTTGGGGTTCGTAGATTTTCTAGATAATTCATATTTTTAGTCACCAAGAATGCATTCAATTTCAGCGAAAAAGCAAAAAAGAAACTCTACCCTCTTTAAGTCTTATTGAACCACGTTTACAAAAAAAAAAAAAATTAAAAAAAAAAAAAAATCTGATAGAATTTCTTAAAGAAAATCTATGTTTTATATATCTGTCCACTGACCTATACAGGCCCATTGCAGACCTGTGGTTGAAAAACTTGGATCTAGGCCAACATAACAAGCCTGGAAGCCAAAAGAAGGCAAAACATCAAATAGCATAGCAGCAGATAATAGCAAGAACTTGCTCACGGTCTCCACCCCGTGTGTCTATGTCATTCATTCACGCACAATCACAAGCGAGCTAACTATTTGTCAAAGGAGCCCAGGGCTTTGAGCTGCAAGGATTCCTAAAGTAAAAGTGTACACATATGACTATTGTATTATCTTTGTCATTTCGAGCAGCAGGCAGCTGCATCTATTTCCTTTATAACTTTCACCATTCTCACCTGGGTGGGCCTTGTCTGGATCCTCTGTTTGGATTAGGGCGACGATTAATGCAACAAAAACAAATTTAACCAGAATCGATTGGCAATTGTTCACTCGGGTCGATTCACAGAGCGCACTTCCTTTTCATGTTCTTTTGGTGAACCCGCCTAGCAAACAGGTAGTCTGCATAGAGGTAAGGTAACGCCAGGATTTAAGCTACGTCTCTCACTACGGGTTATTGTGTGTTTACTGCAGTTGATTGTGGGCTTTCCTGTCTGGCTACGCTGTATAACTCTGCAAGATAGGGGAGCGGCAACTGCTGTGCTAGAACAAACCACATTTCATCACTTATAATTTTCAATTAGGTATTGTCTGGCATCATGACAGAAGAGAGGATGTGGAATATCCTTTAATAAACAAGGGTCTCCTCCCTTCCAGTACAAAATTGATTTGAAGGAAGTGTCTTCGTACTGTAAACAGTGTTGTCATTTGATTTATAATCCGTAATCCCAGTATTGCCTTCTCCTTTGAATCAGGGCAATTGCTGGGGGGACAACATTGTTTCAGCCCGTTATGAATAGGTCCACATAGGTCCTCTGTGATCTAGCATTTTGCTAACCCGCTCAGCTAACATATTCAATATTTTAGTCACAGGTCTGATTTGACCTAAATATATAAATAAATCTAAATAACTAATGGGTAAAATATCCAGATCCACATTTTCATGGCAATTCGTAATATTTTACGCTGTGGTAAACTGGTGACTAATTTGTATGAATTTGTTGATCTCATATGTACATTTTTGTTACATCAACATCTTAATTGGTGGTTAGTTTTGGGGTGGACTTTCGTGTTTACATTTGTGTGTTTTATATATAATAACCCTGCAGTAGGCTTGAACTTGTCAGCCCCAATCCCTATGAACTGTATATGGAAAAACATGACCAGTACATTCTACAAAATGTGTAATCATATGGTGATATGGGATATGAAAAAAATGTCTAATCATATGGGTTTGGGATAACAGATACACTAAAAGAAATCATTTTTTGGGTGAAATATAAGTTTAAATTAAGGAATCACAGTTTTTACAGCCAAATCAAGTATTGATGTCAACAAAGAGTACTGAAGTTTACCGATGGTACTGTGGGGTATGTAAGGCAAACATACTTGGGAGACACTAAATTAGTGCATAACTGTTTATAATGCAGAGAGTAGCCTATGTTGACCGTTTTGCTCAGGGTTAAGAAGTTCCTGTCTGGAATTTGTCACTCAGTCAAAACATTAGCATCGATTTGCTCTGCACCTTAAGACATGCACTTTTTAAGACATCAGGGGGGAGTGGTGAGACTTTTTTAAAACACACAATGTAAGGCTTAACATGCTATGCTTCAGAACAACTACAGTACAGCACACCTGTTCAGAGAGTGCAGCAGTGAGATACAGGAAGACAAGTTCTCATACTCGTCTGCGTGTCCTGTAATTATTCACGTTTCCCCTCATGTTTGTCATAATGCCGTGCCATTCTGCTTCCTTTCTGAAGCTTAAGCTGTGTAAATGATATGTCTTTGCGTGGTTAGGTTCCTAAAGGTTCTCTTCATGTAACTTCAACACCAGGTATCACAGAAAGATCAACACATTGAGATTTGTTTGCTTGGGCTCAACAGCAAACTAGCCACAGCAGAGCCCAATGCAGAACAAGATCACACAAACACATGAGCCAAACAAGTAGGAGCTTGCTGGAGGGGGAATGTTTGTAAAAGACAGGAGCATTACAGGTTTATCTAAGGTGTGGTCCACCTTAAGCATTGGTAATTACCCAGGATACAACAGCTGGGGACTGCAAGGACAGCGCCGCTTTCACTTAACCCATAAATGGCATATGGGCACACATCAAAAAAAAAAAATTCTGTCTCTTATGTTGTTTAAATGTTAAATTAGGCATTATCTAATGAAATATGTACTAATTTGCATACATTTGAAGAGCAGAAATCTGAACAATGGATAAAACCGGATTCAACAGTCTTGCATTCTTGTTATATATATATATATATATATATATATATATATATATATATATATATATATATATAATTGTATATGCAAATTTATAATTTATATTATATATATATTTTAGAAATAAAATATTATATAAATCAGAGGAGTAATGTATGTATTATAATCTACAGAGGAAAATACATAATATGCAATTAATTAACTGTCACCCTGTCCCGTGTACGGGACGCCTACATTTACTTCACTATATTACAGTTAAATCTAATCTAATCTTGACAAACTATATATTGTGGCAAAGGTCTAAGACTCCCAAATATATATTTTACCAATGTTTTTTGTTAAAAATTATGTAGGAAAAGTAATAGATTAATTTATGACAAGAGTGCAACCTCAAAAATCTACATTATAACAAGAGTTTTGACCTTCGTTAAAAAAAGACTTCCTCGTTGCCTTTTTCTCTATCACATTTTAGAAATAATCAGAAATGATATATCGACTGAAAACTTAAAATCTAAAGATTCATCCTTTAAAACCCATTTAAAAAAATCTGACATTGCATTACCATGTAAATGGTACATCAATATCATGTTACAAACTGTTTTCAGTCATGAATTATAAAAATGTAAGTTTGGATCGTGCACTATAAAGTCTATGTTCAAAAATGTGAGTGACAGTTAAGGGGTTAAATAAACACTTAAATGTGTATCTTACATATTTTCTTTAATTAATTCTAAATGAACACATTTTATGGACATTTTATAGCCAAAAAAAAAAAGTTGTAAATAACAATAGATTTGTGGGTGTCTTGCTTTAATTTGGTCCAAGATAGCTGTCTTCTAACAACAGGCTGCTTTTGTAAGCTTGCATGTGCTTTCTGTGCACTCATAATTTGTGAAAATTGCTAAAATGCTTTCTTGGCAAGGTATTAATGTAAACAGTTGGCTAGTGAATGTTAACATTTTTTTTTTTTGAGGCAGTGTTGACTGAAAATAAGTTTACTGTAACAATAACTGTAGTAAATTGGCACATTTTAAAGTTTATAATTATAGTCCAAAGGCATGTAAAACTGGCTCACTTTAAAACATCTTAATAGTGGGTTTGATTGTTTCTTACAAACACAGCTTTTGCTTCATAAGACACTTACTGATGGACTGGAGTGGTGTGGATTACTTGTGGATTATTGTGATGTTTTTATCAGCTGTTTGGACTCTCATTCTGATGGCACCCATTGGTGAGCAAGTGATGTAATGCTACATTTCTCCAGATCGATGAAGAAACAAACTCATCTACATTTAGGATGTTCTGAAGATGAGCAAATTTTCAGCAAATTCTAATTTTTAGGTGAACTACTCCTTTAAGAGGAACAAAATCATGACTTCTTAAAGTTTTGTTGTTGTTGTTGTTTGTGACAGGACATAAATATGATGCTACAAATGACTGAATGACTCACAAAATCACAGGGGGAAAAAAGCCAATATTCACACTGTTATTAGCAAAAATGAAAGAAAAAGTAAATAATAATGTAGGTTATTATTATATTAAACAGACATATAAATAATAAGCAAATACTGCATACATTTGTATTTGTTTTTTACACCTGGTCAAATCTTCTCAATATCTTATTAAAGGTACAGGTTGTAGGACCTGCCACTAGAGGGCGCACTACCAAAACAATAACAATAGTGTGGTTTGATGACGCTAAAAAGGAGCGTGGAATGATGGGATTTGTTGTCTTCTACCTAACCGCTGACAGCCATCAATCAGACAGAAATATAAATCATGGATTCAATGGAATATAACAAATATATACACAGTAAGAATGTTAGGGCTCTAGATGCGGCTTTGGATGCGTCTAGCTCAGGGATTCCTGTACATTGTTCGGTTCCGGAAACAGAGCCCCTGCAGCAGGGCAACTGGGTGACGGTGAGGCAGCGTAGTCGTGGGTCAAAACACCGCTCTTCTGTTCCGATCAAAACATTAAACAGGTTCTCCCCACTCAGTGATGCACCCACTGAGAAACCTGATGAAAGTGCTCTAGTTATTGGTGATTCTATTGTACGGAACGTGAATATAGAGACAGCAGCCACCATAGTCAAATGTTTACCGGGAGCCAGAGCGCCTGACATCTTGGCAAATTTAAAAGTGCTGGCTAATGCTAAACGTAAATACAGTAAGATTGTTATTCATGCCGGCGCTAATGATGTTCGACTTCGCCAGTCGGAGATCACTAAAAATAACATTAAAGAGGTGTGTGAACTTGCAAGCACGATGTCAGACACTGTAATATGCTCTGGTCCCCTCCCTGCTTACCGTGGTGATGAGATGCAAAGCAGATTGTCATCACTCAATGGCTGGATGTCTAAGTGGTGCCCACAGAATAACATAGGTTTCATAGACAATTGGACGATCTTTTGGGGCAGACCTGACCTGTTGAAAAGAGATGGTCTTCATCCCTCCTGGGGTGGCGCCACTCTTCTCTCTAGAAATATGGCAAATAGTCTTAGTGTTTATACTTGACTACCTGGGGCCCAGGTCAGGAAGCAGACAGACTGGCTAAACCTACCGTCTGCTAGCCGCCTCCCGTCACAGAGGTTACTTAATAGGTGAGACTTTTTCACCTAGATATCACACTATAGAGACTGTGTCTGTTCCCCGAACTAGAAAATAGTTTGAAGTAATGGTGCTTCATATAACATTATCCAGAGAAACAAATGTTAATGATAAATCCCCTGTTATGTTTGTACTGGCTACTGTATACAGGCCACCAGGGCACCATACAGACTTTATTAAAGAGTTTGTCGATTTTACATCCGAGTTAGTTCTGGCTGCAGATAAAGTTTTAATAGTTGGTGATTTTAATATCCATGTTGATAATGAAAACGATGCATTGGGATCAGCATTTATAGACATTCTGAACTCTATTGGTGTTAGACAACACGTTTCAGGACCTACTCATTGTCGAAATCATACTCTAGATTTAATACTGTCACATGGAATTGATGTTGATGGTGTTGAAATTATTCAGCCAAGTGATGATATCTCAGATCATTATTTAGTTCTGTGCAAAATTCATATAGCCAAAATTGTAAATTCTACTTCTACTTGTTACAAGTATGGAAGAACCATCACTTCTAACACAAAAGACTGTTTTTTTTAAGTTATCTTCCTGATATAACCAAATTCCTTAGCATATCCAAAACCTCAGAACAACTTGATGATGTAACAGAAACTATGGACTCTCTCTTTTCTAGCGCTTTAAATAAAGTTGCTCCTTTACGCTTAAGGAAGGTTAAGGAAAACAGTTTGACACCATGGTATAATGAGCATACTCGCACCCTAAAGAGAGCAGCCCGAAAAATGTAGCGCAGCTGGAGGAAAACAAAACTAGAGGTATTTCGTATTGCTTGGTGGGAAAGTAACATATCCTACAGAAAAGCATTAAAAACTGCTAGATCCGATTACTTTTCTTCTCTTTTAGAAGAAAACAAACATAACCTCAGGTATTTATTCAGTACAGTGGCTAAATTAATGGAAAAAAATAAAGCCTCAACAAGTGTTGACAGTTCCCAACACCACAGCAGTAATGACTTTATGAACTACTTTACTTCTAAAATCGATAATATTAGAGATAAAATTGCAACCATTCAGCCGTCAGTTACAGTATCACATCAGACAGTGCACTATAGACCCCCTGAGGAACAGTTCCACTCATTCTCTACTATAGGAGAGGAAGAATTGTATAAACTTGTTAAATCATCTAAACCAACAACATGTATGTTAGACCCTATACCATCTAAGCTCCTAAAAGAGGTGCTTCCAGAAGTCATAGATCCTCTTCTAACTATTATTAATTCCTCATTGTCATTAGGATATGTCCCCAAAACCTGCAAACTGGCTGTTATTAAGCCTCTCATCAAAAAACCACAACTTGACCCCAAAGAACTACAACCCGAATTCCGGAAAAGTTGGGACGTTTTTTAAATTTTAATAAAATGAAAACTAAAAGACTTTCAAAATTGCATGAGCCAATATTTTATTCACAATAGAACATAGATAACATAGCAAATGTTTAAACTGAGAAATTTTACACTTTTATGCACAAAATGAGCTCATTTCAATTTTGATTTCTGCTACAGGTCTCAAAATAGTTGGGACGGGGCATGTTTACCATGGTGTAGCATCTCCTTTTCTTTTCAAAACAGTTTGAAGACGTCTGGGCATTGAGGCTATGAGTTGCTGGAGTTTTGCTGTTGGAATTTGGTCCCATTCTTGCCTTATATAGATTTCCAGCTGCTGAAGAGTTCGTGGTTGTCTTTGACGTATTTTTCGTTTAATGATGCGCCAAATGTTCTCTATAGGTGAAAGATCTGGACTGCAGGCAGGCCAGGTTAGCACCCGGACTCTTCTACGACGAAGCCATGCTGTTGTTATAGCTGCAGTATGTGGTTTTGCATTGTTCTGCTGAAATAAACAAGGCCTTCCCTGAAATAGATGTTGTTTGGAGGGAAGCATATGTTGCTCTAAAACCTTTATATACCTTTCAGCATTCACAGAGCCTTCCAAAACATGCAAGCTACCCATACCGTATGCACTTATGCACCCCCATACCATCAGAGATGCTGGCTTTTGAACTGAACGCTGATAACATGCTGGAAGGTCTCCCTCCTCTTTAGCCCGGAGGACACGGCGTCCGTGACTTCCAACAAGAATGTCAAATTTGGACTCGTCTGACCATAAAACACTATTCCACTTTGAAATAGTCCATTTTAAATGAGCTTTGGCCCACAGGACACGACGGCGCTTCTGGACCATGTTCACATATGGCTTCCTTTTTGCATGATAGAGCTTTAGTTGGCATCTGCTGATGGCACGGCGGATTGTGCTTTCCGACAGTGGTTTCTGAATGTATTCCTGGGCCCATTTAGTAATGTCATTGACACAATCATGCCGATGAGTGATGCAGTGTCGTCTGAGAGCCCGAAGTCCACGGGCATCCAATAAAGGTCTCCGGCATTGTCCCTTATGCACAGAGATTTCTCCAGTTTCTCTGAATCTTTTGATGATGTTATGCACTGTAGATGATGAGATTTGCAAAGCCTTTGCAATTTGACGTTGAGGAACATTGTTTTTAAAGTTTTCCACAATTTTTTACGCAGTCTTTCACAGATTGGAGAGCCTCTGCCCATCTTTACTTCTGAGAGACTCTGCTTCTCTAAGACAAAGCTTTTATAGCTAATCATGTTACAGACCTGATATCAATTAACTTAATTAATCACTAGATGTTCTCCCAGCTGAATCTTTTCAAAACTGCTTGCTTTTTTAGCCATTTGTTGCCCCCGTGCCAACTTTTTTGAGACCTGTAGCAGGCATTAAATTTTAAATGAGCTAATTAAGTGGATAAAAGTGTAAAATTTCTCAGTTTAAACATTTGCTACGTTATCTATGTTCTATTGTGAATAAAATATTGGCTCATGTGATTTGAAATTCCTTTAGGTTTCATTTTATTAAAATTTTAAAAAACGTCCCAACTTTTCCGGAATTCGGGTTGTAGTTAATTATAGACCAATCTCGAATCTCCCTTTTCTGTCCAAGATACTAGAAAAGGTTGTATCCTCACAATTATATTCCTTCTTAGAGAAAAATGGTATATGTGAGGATTTCCAGTCAGGATTTAGACCGTATCATAGTACTGAGACTGCTCTCCTTAGAGTTACAAATGATCTGCTCTTATCATCTGATCGTGGGTGTATCTCTCTATTAGTTTTATTGGATTTTAGTGCTGCGTTTGACACAATTGACCACAACATTCTTTTGCATAGACTTGAACACTTTGTTGGCATCAGTGGAAGTGCATTAGCATGGTTTAAATCGTACTTGTATGACCGCCATCAGTTCGTAGCAGTGAATGAAGATGTATCCTATCGATCACAAGTGCAGTATGGAGTACCTCAAGGCTCAGTATTAGGGCCGCTACTCTTCACGCTTTATATGTTACCCTTGGGAGATATCATCAGGAAACATGGTGTTAGCTTTCACTGTTATGCTGATGATACTCAGCTATATATTTCTTCGCAGCCCGGTGAAACACACCAATTTGAAAAACTAATGGATTGCATAGTCGATATAAAAAACTGGATGACGAGTAATTTCTTACTGTTAAATTCTGAAAAAAAGAGGTGTTAATTATAGGACCTAAAAACTCCGCTTGTAATAACCTAGAACACTGTCTAAGACTTGATGGTTTCTCTGTCAATGTCAATGTCAATGTCACCTTTATTTATATAGCGCTTTAAACAAAATACATTGCGTCAAAGCAACTGAACAACATTCATTAGGAAAACAGTGTCAATAATGCAAAAATGATAGTTAAAGGCAGTTCATCATTGGATTCAGTTATGTCATCTCTGTTCAGTTAAATAGTGTCTGTGCATTTATTTGCAATCAAGTCAACGATATCGCTGTAGATGAAGTGTCCCAAACTAAGCGAGCCAGAGGCGACAGCGGCAAGGAACCGAAACTCCATCTGTGACAGAATGGAGAAAAAAACCTTGGGAGAAACCAGGCTCAGTTGGGGGGCCAGTTCTCCTCTGACCAGACGAAACCAGTAGTTCAATTCCAGGCTGCAGCAAAGTCAGATTGTGCAGAAGAATCATTTGTTTCCTGTGGTCTTGTCCTGGTGCTCCTCTGAGACAAGGTCTTTACAGGGGATCTGTATCTGGGGCTCTAGTTGTCCTGGTCTCCACTGTCTTTCAGGGATGTAGAGGTCCTTTCTAGGTGCTGATCCAGCATCTGGTCTGGATACGTACTGGATCCGGGTGACTGCAGTGACCCTCTGATCTGGACACAGACTGGATCTGATGGCCACGTTGACCTCGGAACAAGAGAGAAACAGACAAATATTAGCGTAGATGCCATTCTTCTAATGATGTAGCAAGTACATAGGGTGTTATGGGAAGTGTTTCCGGTTCCAGTTTACCTAATTAATGCAGCCTAAAAATCCTTTAACGGATTTAATAATAAAAGCATATTAGTATGTTATGTGTATGCCAGGTTAAAGAGATGGGTCTTTAATCTAGATTTAAACTGCAAGAGTGTGTCTGCCTCCCGAACAATGTTAGGTAGGTTATTTCAGAGTTTGGACGCCAAATAGGAAAAGGATCTGCCGCCTGCAGTTGATTTTGATATTCTAGGTATTATTAAATTGTCTGAGTTTTGAGAACGTAGCGGACGTAGAGGATTATAATGTAAAAGGAGCTCATTCAAATACTGAGGTGCTAAACCATTCAGGGCTTTATAAGTAATAAGCAATATTTTAAAATCTATGCGATGCTTGATAGGGAGCCAGTGCAGTGTTGACAAGACCGGGCTAATATGGTCATACTTCCTGGTTCTAGTAAGAACTCTTGATGCTGCATTTTGGACTAGCTGTAGTTTGTTTACTAAGCGTGCAGAACAACCACCCAATAAAGCATTACAATAATCTAACCTTGAGGTCATAAATGCATGGATTAACATTTCTGCATTTGACATTGAGAGCATAGGCCGTAAATGCAGTTTTACAAATGCTAGAAACGTGGCTTTCTAAGGAAGATTGCGATCAAATAGCACACCTAGGTTCCTAACTGATGACGAAGAATTGACAGAGCAACCATCAAGTCTTAGACAGTGTTCTAGTTTATTACAAGCAGAGTTTTTAGGTCCTATAATTAACACCTCTGTTTTTTCAGAATTTAGCAGTAAGAAATTACTCGTCATCCAGTTTTTTATATCGACTATGCAATCCATTAGTTGTTCAAATTGGTGTTTTTCACCGGGCTGCGAAGAAATATAGAGCTGAGTATCATCAGCATAACAGTGAAAGCTAACACCATGTTTCCTGATGATATCTCCCAAGGGTAACATATAAAGCGTGAAGAGTAGCGGCCCTAGTACTGAGCCTTGAGGTACTCCATACTGCACTTGTGATCGATAGGATACATCTTCATTCACTGCTACGAACTGATGGCGGTCATATAAGTACGATTTAAACCATGCTAATGCACTTCCACTGATGCCAACAAAGTGTTCAAGTCTATGCAAAAGAATGTTGTGGTCAATTGTGTCAAACGCAGCACTAAGATCCAATAAAACTAATAGAGAGATACACCCACGATCAGATGATAAGAGCAGATCATTTGTAACTCTAAGGAGAGCAGTCTCAGTACTATGATACGGTCTAAATCCTGACTGGAAATCCTCACATATACCATTTTTCTCTAAGAAGGAATATAATTGTGTGGATACCACCTTTTCTAGTATCTTGGACAGAAAAGGGAGATTCGAGATTGGTCTATAATTAACTAGTTCTTTGGGGTCAAGTTGTGGTTTTTTGATGAGAGGCTTAATAACAGCCAGTTTGAAGGTTTTGGGGACATATCCTAATGACAATGAGGAATTAATAATAGTCAGAAGAGGATCTATGACTTCTGGAAGCACCTCTTTTAGGAGCTTAGATGGTATATGGTCTAACATACATGTTGTTGGTTTAGATGATTTAACAAGTTTATACAATTCTTCCTCTCCTATGGTAGAGAATGAGTGGAACTGTTCGTCAGGGGGTCTATAGTGCACTGTCTGATGTGATACTGTAGCTGACGGCTGAATGGTTGCAATTTTATCTCTAATAGTATCGATTTTAGAAGTAAAGTAGTTCATAAAGTCATTACTGCTGTGGTGTTGGGAAATGTCTACACTTGTTGAGGCTTTATTTTTCGTTAATTTAGCCACTGTATTGAATAAATACCTGGGGTTATGGTTGTTTTCTTCTAAAAGAGAAAAAAAAGTAATCGGATCTAGCAGTTTTTAATGCTTTTCTGTAGGATATGTTACTTTCCCGCCAAGCAATACGAAATACCTCTAGTTTTGTTTTCCTCCAGCTGCGCTCCATTTTTCGGGCTGCTCTCTTTAGGGTGCGAGTATGCTCATTATACCATGGTGTCAAACTGTTTTCCTTAACCTTCCTTAAGCGTAAAGGAGCAACTTTATTTAAAGTGCTAGAAAAGAGAGAGTCCATAGTTTCTGTTACATCATCAAGTTGTTCTGAGGTTTTGGATATGCTAAGGAATTTGGATACATCAGGAAGATAACTTAAAAAGCAGTCTTTTGTGTTAGAAGTGATGGTTCTTCCATACTTGTAACAAGAAGTAGAATTTACAATTTTGGCTATATGAATTTTGCACAGAACTAAATAATGATCTGAGATATCATCACTTGGCTGAATAATTTCAACACCATCAACATCAATTCCATGTGACAGTATTAAATCTAGAGTATGATTTCGACAATGAGTAGGTCCTGAAACGTGTTGTCTAACACCAATAGAGTTCAGAATGTCTATAAATGCTGATCCCAATGCATCGTTTTCATTATCAACATGGATATTAAAATCACCAACTATTAAAACTTTATCTGCAGCCAGAACTAACTCGGATGTAAAATCACCAAACTCTTTAATAAAGTCTGTATGGTGCCCTGGTGGCCTGTATACAGTAGCCAGTACAAACATAACAGGGGATTTATCATTAACATTTGTTTCTTTGGATAATGTTATATGAAGTACCATTACTTCAAACGAGTTATACTTGTAGCCTGCCCTCTGAGAAATCCTGAAAACGTTGTTATAAATTGAAGCAACACCTCCACCTTTGCCTTTTAGACGTGGCTCATGTTTATAACAGTAATCTTGGGGGGTGGACTCATTTGAAATAATGTAATCATCAGGTTTTAGCTCATATTTAGATCATATTATTTACAAAAAGTGTTTTCGTAGAAAGGGATCTGATATTCAATAAGCCAAGCTTTATCATTTGTTTATCCATATTGCTTCTGTTTTTTATTTGTTGAACCTCAATTAAATTGTTAATCTTAACTTGGTTTGGACGTTTTTTGTATTTTCTAGTTCGGGAACAGACACAGTCTCTATAGTGTGATATCTAGGTGAAAGAGTCTCTATGTGCTGAGAATTAACTGACCTCTGTGACGGGAGGCAGCTAGCAGACGGTCGGTTTAGCCAGTCTGTCTGCTTCCTGACCTGGGCCCCAGTTAGTCAAGTATACACACTAAGACTATTTGCCATATTTCTAGAGAGAAGAGTGGCGCCATCCCAGGAGGGATGAAGACCATCTCTTTTAATCAGGTCAGGTCTGCCCCAAAAGCTCGTCCAATTGTCTATGAAACCTATGTTATTCTGTGGGCACCACTTAGACATCCAGCCATTGAGTGATGACAATCTGCTATGCATCTCATCACCACGGTAAGCAGGGAGGGGACCAGAGCATGTTACAGTATCTGACATCGTGCTTGCAAGTTCACACACCTCTTTAATGTTATTTTTAGTGATCTCCGACTGGCGAAGTCGAACATCATTAGCGCCAGCATGAATAACAATCTTAGTGTTTTTACGTTTAGCATTAGCCAGCACTTTTAAATTTGCCAAGATGTCAGGCGCTCTGGCTCCCGGTAAACATTTGACTATGGTGGCTGGTGTCTCTATATTCACGTTCCGTACAATAGAATCACCAATAACTAGATCACTTTCATCAGGTTTCTCAGTGGGTGCATCACTGAGTGGGGAGAACCTGTTTAATGTTTTGATCGGAACAGAAGAGCGGTGTTTTGACCCACGACTACGCTGCCTCACCGTCACCCAGTTGCCCTGCTGCTGGGGCTCTGTTTCCGGAACCGAACAATGTACAGGAATCCCTGAGCTAAACGCATCCAAAGCCGTATCTAGAGCCCTAACATTCTTACTGTCCTCAATTAAAGTTTGGATGCGTGTCTCTAATTCTGAAATCTTCTCTGTCAGCCTAACTATTTCCCTGCATTTATCACATGTGAATCCCTCATCAGCGACAGAGATAGATAAACTGTACATGTGTCAAGAGGTGCAAGTAACAATGACGGGAGAAGCCATTACTCACCGTGCTTGATGAAATATTCTTACTGCGGTTGTTTGATGAACTTGTGAAAAACGAGTGCTAACGCTTTGCAGGTGTACTGCACTCACCGATATAAAATAAAAGTGAACGATCAAAGTTAATCTGATAATATTTATCGATAATATCAGAAATATGGTGTGAATTAAGTTATATTTTACCACTTTAAAAAACAGAGAGTGATAGGAAGATAAAGATTCTAGAGAAAAAATAAAATAAGAACAGCTACACGGAGCTACAATTTGCTACAGAAGGCCAACAGGAAGTAGAGAAAACACTGTCCAACAGCGACACCCGCAGGCAGGAATCTGTCAATTCTTCGTCATCAGTTAGGAACCTAGGTGTGCTATTTGATCGCAATCTTTCCTTAGAAAGCCACGTTTCTAGCATTTGTAAAACTGCATTTTTCAATCTCAAAAATATATCTAAATTACGGCCTATGCTCTCAATGTCAAATGCAGAAATGTTAATCCATGCATTTATGACCTCAAGGTTAGATTATTGTAATGCTTTATTGGGTGGTTGTTCTGCACGCTTAGTAAACAAACTACAGCTAGTCCAAAATGCAGCAGCAAGAGTTCTTACTAGAACCAGGAAGTATGACCATATTAGCCCGGTCCTGTCAACACTGCACTGGCTCCCTATCAAGCATCGCATAGATTTTAAAATATTGCTTATTACTTATAAAGCCCTGAATGGTTTAGCACCTCAGTATTTAAAAGAGCTCCTTTTACATTATAATCCTCTACGTCCGCTACGTTCTCAAAACTCAGGCAATTTGATAATACCTAGAATATCAAAATCAACTGCGGGCGGCAGATCCTTTTCCTATTTGGCGTCCAAACTCTGGAGTAACCTACCTAACATTGTTCAGGGAGGCAGACACACTCTTGCAGTTTAAATCTAGATTAAAGACCCATCTCTTTAAACTGGCATACACATAATATACTAATATGCTTTTATTATCCATATCCGTTAAAGGATTTTTAGGCTGCATTAATTAGGTAAACCGGAACCGGAAACACTTCCCATAACACCCTATGTACTTGCTACATCATTAGAAGAATGGCATCTATGCTAATATTTGTCTGTTTCTCTCTTGTTCCGAGGTCACCGTGGCCACCAGATCCAGTCTGTGTCCAGATCAGAGGGTCACTGCAGTCACCCGTATCCAGTACGTATCCAGACCAGATGGTGGATCAGCACCTAGAAAGGACCTCTACATCCCTGAAAGACAGCGGAGACCAGGACAACTAGAGCCCCAGAAACAGATCCCCTGTAAAGACCTTGTCTCAGAGGAGCACCAGGACAAGACTACAGGAAACAGATGATTCTTCTGCACAATCTGACTTTGCTGCAGCCTGGAATTGAACTACTGGTTTCGTCTGGTCAGAGGAGAACTGGCCCCCCAACTGAGCCTGGTTTCTCCCAAGGTTTTTTTCTCCATTCTGTCACCGATGGAGTTTCGGTTGCTTGCCGCTGTCGCCTCTGGCTTGCTTAGTTGGGGACACTTCATCTACAGCGATATCGTTGACCTGATTGCAAATAAATGCACAGACACTATTTAACTGAACAGAGATGACATAACTGAAACCATGATGAACTGCCTTTAACTATCATTTTTGCATTATTGACACTGTTTTCCTAATGAATGTTGTTCAGTTGCTTTGACGCAATGTATTTTGTTTAAAGCGCTATATAAATAAAGGTGACTTTGACTTTGACTTCGTGTACATTCGAACACAATAATTGGGCATACATAGCAAACGCGAGTTCAACGATTTGTGCAAGTAGATTACATACAAAGTCAATGCAAAGATGTGATCAGACTATGGATCAGACGCGTCCTTGCGCGGGTCTAGAGACGCGATGCCCTGCGTTTGGCGTGTATGCCCCATAATACTAATCTTTTTGATCGTTATAATAGCATACTTTTTTTTGTAAAGATACGAATCAAAACAACTCACCTGTCGAGTAAAACACAAGTGAGATCGGCATCTCTTTCTAGTTGAAGTTTGTTGTGAAGCACTCTCCATCTAGAAAATGCAACACCGATATTGATCCTCACTCTTTCTCTCCTCTTGTCCCAAAGTCTTGGGCCATTTGTTTGGCCCGTACGCTTATGTTTACGGGAGTTGTCCTTGTCGACAGAACCAGCGGCAGACGGTAAACAGTAATTATGTTCCATAAATAAGTAACACAATTCACCATAAAAAGTGCAAGAAGAAGTAAATAAGGAACTGCTTGAAGCAAGCTAGTGGTTTGCTGGACACTAGACACTACTTCCGCATTTGTCCACGACACTGTTGTCATGTGGTTTCTACGTCAGTAAAGGCAGTAACAAAGGGTAACTAACGTCATTGACAGGCAACTGCACTGCCCCGTGTCACTATTTAGAATGGGAATTTTCTCATGATTTACAAGTAGTTGAAAACATTAGAGATATTGTTAGTAATCAGCTGGACAAAATATATAACACTAGCCTAGTGGTTTTTGGATATTTTACTGCAAATATCTTACAAATTGTACCTTTAAGAATGCAATCACCTCTAATGACCCTAATACCATTCAGGAACTATTTTCTATTTGGTTTGCAAATCACGTTTCATTTTATGCATCATAACAACGTCTACCACAGATTTGCTGATACTTTTGACATAAATGAAATAATTTTATCTTGTATGATCTAATTCTGATAACCCCTGCATTTCATAATTATTAAAGAATAGGCATAGTGTACGAGTGCACAACTAACAGCTTGAAAATGCCACAAAAGGTCTAATTTATGTGCACTCTAGTCATTGATACCATTGTTAAATATTGTGAAGGAAATAGAGCTATACCCTTCACATAATGCCTTTTCTGTAAAGCATAACTAACCCACAAAGAGTGAATTCACCTAAAAATATCACTCATATCCTTTGTGGAAAGATCAGTCAAATTGACAAGGGGCTGATCTCTATTCGAGTTGACCCTTGACCTCTCTGTGTTCCTATCTTGTACTGGGTTATTCATGTACCACCCTATAAATTTGATAACTTTATGCTTGTGTTGTAATTTTAGGAAGTGTCAAATAGAAAACTTAAAAACATAATAGAAAAGTAAAAGTCAATAAATAAAAGTCAAAATAAGTAAATAAAAGTAAATAAACAAACAAACAAACTGACAGTTAACATGAGAAAATCATCTGGAAGTTTTGAAAAATTAATTGAAAACTCTTTCTTCACTTCATTGTTATTATTTAATTTATAATACTAATAATAAAATCGAATCTATTTAATATTTTGTAGGATAAATTATGACTTATACAGCTGTTTGAGGGCAGTAAAGTTTTTTGTTATGTTTTTGAAAAAAGTATTTTCTGCTAACCGAGGCTCAATTTCTTTGATCAAACATTGTATTGAACCAGAACTCGAAGTGGGATCCATGTGCAGGCTTTATTAAGAAACTCGTAGTCGTACAGGCAATGGTCAGTAACAGCAGTTTCAACAACACAGGAAGAGCAGAGACGTAAAGAGGGGACAGGCAGAATGTCAGGGTCACAGGCAGAGAATCAATGTCCAGTAAACAAGCAAGGGTCAGTAGGTAGGCAGCGGAGGTACGTAGACGATAACAGACAAGATCAGCAACAGGAAAACAAAACTGGGTAATAACGCTCAGAAATGACAGACACAGCAAATCAAGACTTCACATTGAACTGATGTGATAGTCCAGCTTATAAGCACCAGTCCTGATGGGTTGCAGCTGTGATGGTGATCAGAGTCCAAGGACGGGGCTTAATGGTAATGTAGTGTAATCAGTGTAAATGAGTGGGTGGATGCGTGTGTGTCAGTATTCAGGTGAGGGTGCTGGCCAGCAGAGGGAATCAAGGGGTTAGTCTCCGTGACAGAGCCCCCTCCCTGCAAGCGAATCCTGGCGCGAGGAGGCAAACGATGTCAGGGTCTACCACGGGGTCGAGGGGCCGGTCTTTCGGGATGTAAACGATGAAATTCCTCCATGAGATTGGGATCTAGAATATCCTCAGAGTTTACCCAAGAGCGTTCCTCTGGACCGTACCCCTCCAAGTTGACCAGGTACTGCAGTATTCTTCCCCGACGTCTGGAATCGAGTAATTCCTGGACTTGGTAAGCCTCCTCGCCCTCAATGGTGATGGGTTAAGGGGCCTGTTCACGGGACCTCCCCTCTTCCTCATCTCTGGGAACAGCAGCGGGATTGAGCAAGGACACATGAAAAGTAGGAGAAATACGGTATGTGTTTGGAAGTGCTAAACGGAAGGAAACTGGGGTTATTTGTCTGGTGATTTGGAATGGACCGACGTACCTTGGACTCAGTTTGCGGCATGGAAGTCGGAGACGGAGATCCCGTGTCAATAGCCACACCCATTGACCCGGCTGGTAGTTGGGACCTGGGCGCCTTCTGGGGTCCGCTTGCTCTATTTGCCTTCGAACAGCATGTTGAAGGTGAACATGAGCCTGATTCCAAACCTCCTCACTCCGAGTCATCCAATCGTTCACGGCAGGAACATCCGTCGGTTCCCCTGACCATGGGAACATTGGTGATTGGAAACCTAGGACACATTTAAAAGGAGTCCGACCAGTTGAGGGTTTGAGAAGGGAGTTCTGAGCATATTCTGCCCACAATAAGTATCGGGCCCAATCGTCCTGATTCTGATTACAGTAGGTTCTGAGGAAGTGGTTCAATTCTTGGTTAAGTCTCTCTTCTTGTCCGTTGGCTTGGGGATGATAAGCAGAGGTGAGGCTGACATTGACGTTCAGGGCTTTGAAGAAGGCTGACCATAATTGAGGTGTGAATTGAGGTCCTCGGTCTGACACGATGTCTTCGGGTAAACCATATAACCGAAATACCCAATTGCAAAGATGTTCTGCAGTCTGGAGAGCTGTGGGTAGTTTGGGTAGTGGAATGAGTCTGCAAGCCTTGGAAAATCGGTCGATGATGGTAAGTATGGTAGTGTAGCCTTGTGAATTGGGAAGATCCGCAATGAAGTCTATGGCAATGTGAGACCATGGTCGGTGTGGAATGGGGAGTGGTTGAAGGAGACCGGCGGGTGATTGTTTGGATGATTTGTTTATGTTACAGTTGTTGCATTGATGTACGTAATTGGTTGTGTCTTTGTGTAATGATTCCCACCAAAAGCGGTTCTCCAGTTGATGGATGGTTGCTGTGATACCTGGGTGTCCGGATGATGGATGGCAGTGAACTTGACTGATGACTTGATCTCGGAGATGTTCAGGGCAAAGATTTTGTCGGCTGGACAGGTTGCTGGGGTTTCGTTTTGTTCTCTGTACTGCTGAAGCGGGGTCATAATGTCCCATTGAATGGGGGCAACGACTACATGAAAAGGTAGAATGGGTTCTGGATCTATTGGGATGTCCTCGACCTCGAACTGACGTGAGAGGGCATCCGCCTTGGTGTTCTTGGAACCTGGTCGATAAGTCACAGAGAAGTTGAATCGGGTAAAGAACAAAGACCATTTAGCTTGGCGAGGGTTAAAGCGTTTGGCGGTGCGTAGATATTTCAAGTTCTTATGGTCTGTCAGTACTGTAAATGGATGAGTGGAGCCCTCTAGCCAGTGCCTCCACTCCTTGAAGGCTGCCTTCATGGCAAGTAGTTCCCGGTCCCCGACACTGTAATTGCGCTCCGCTGAGTTGAGTTTTCTTGAGTAAAAGGCACAGGGATGAAGCTTCGTTGCTGGGTCTGGACGTAGGGACAGGATAGCTCCGATACCAGTGTTGGAAGCGTCAACCTCTACAACAAAAGGTAATGAGGGGTCAGGGTGGCAGAGGATTGGTGCGTTGCTGAATCGTTGTTTCAATGTTTGAAATGCTTCATGAGAGGGTTCGGACCATTGTAGTCGATGAGTTCCTCTTTTGACCATTGAAGTAAGTGGAGCGACACAACGGCATAACAAGATATTCGTAGTGCCCAGTGGTTGTGGAGAAGGCTGTCTTCCATTCATCTACCTCTCTAATGCGAATGAGATTGTATGCACACCTCAAATCTAGCTTGGTGTAGTACTGGGCAGTACGAAGCTGTTCAAGAGCTGAAGGAACCAACGGGAGTGGATATCTGAACTTAACAGTTATGACGTTTAATCCACGATAGTCAATGCAAGGACGGAGACCACCATCCTTCTTCTTCACAAAAAAGAACCCAGATGATGTTATCCTTCATGGGTTCGGATTCAGGTTGAGACAATGGGAAGATGCGGCCCTTTGGAGGAGAATGCCCGGGCAGAAGATCGATGGCACAGTCATATTTACTGTGAGGAGGTAAGGTGTTGGCCTATTCTTTACTGAACGCCTCTGTGAGATCAGCATACTCCTCTGGAAGGTTGGGAATGTACTCTCGAGTCGAGTAATGCAGTGGTTGTAACTTGTTTGTCGTCTATCCATAATTCAACTGGAATGGTTACACACTGTATATCACAAATGGAAGTGAGAGGAGTACTCACCGAATGTTGTGAGGAAGTAGATGCACGAGTGGGGCAGTTGTTTCGTTGATGGCCAGGTAAGCCACAGTACATGCATAGCCGATTGGAGATGCGTCGATCTCTTTCTTCAATAGACGGATGGTAAGCATTAATCTGCATGGGTTCATTTAGTTCATTAGGTGGCATGAAAACTGGGTTATCTGTGCGGAGTGACCTGGATCGTCAGACACGTTGCAGATTGTCAATGGAAATGGCGAGCTCAATGAAGCTATTAAGATCTCTGCCCTCGTCTCTGCATGCTAGCTCAGTTTGAAGATCATAATTCAGACCCTTGCGAAAGAGTACTTTTAATGTGTCATTCACCCAGTTGGTCTGTGCTGCCAGCGTGCGAAATTGTAAAGCATAATCAGCCGCCGTCATTCTGCCTTGAGATAATTCCAGTAAATGATCTCCAGCTCCTTATCCCTCCTTAGGATGATCGAAGTCCACCAAGTACTGAAATCCGCGTCCCCTCCGTCTAAAGTCCAGAATACGATTGACCGAATACGTTGGTTCCCCATCTACGAGACGCTGGATAGGCGGATTAATAGGAGAATGAAATACAGGCTTTATTTTAGATACTTGAAAGGCAGGATGAATTCTCCTGTACACTGGAGGAAGTTTGAGGCGGACTGCCACAGGAATGTTCTTAGTAGAAAGCCACACTTTTTGACCGACGACGTATACAGGAGGTTTAGACCGGTGGCGATTGGCTTTAGCCTTGGTGCGCGCCCCCACTTGGAGTAGAGTCTCGCGGGCTCTAGTCCAAGTGCGGTGACACCTCTTGATGAAGGCGTGAATGGAGGGGACCGCGACTTCGGATTCCAGATTGGGAAAAATAGGTGGCTGGTAACCTACACTACACTCAAAAGGAGATAGGCCCGTAGCTGATATTGTTAAGGTATTGTGGGCGTACTCCACCATTGACAATTGTTGGCTCCAGGAGGAAGGGTCCTTGGAAACCAAACATCGCAACACCCTTTCCAAATCTTGGTTGGCTCGGTTTGACCATTGCTCTGGGGATGAAACCCTGAGGACAGACTTACAGTCGCTCCCAGTAATCTACAGAACTCACGCCAAAATTTGGACACAAATTGGGGTCCCCTGTCGGAAACCACGTCTATTGGGAGGCCATGTAAACGAAAGGTGGGATCTACGACGCTCAACGCTGTCTCCTTGGCTGAGGGTAATTTGGGCAAGGGAATAAAGGTGGCCGCCTTCGAGAACCGGTCCACCACGGTCAAAACTACTGTGTTGCCCTGGGAGGGCGGGAGGGCGGTAATAAAATCTAGTGCGATGTGGGACCAGGGTCTCGAAGGGACCGGCAGCGGTTGAAGTAACCCATCAGGGGGTCGATTGGAAGTCTTACCAGTGGCACAAACCGAGCAAGCCGAAACAAAACTGTGAATGTCACGAGCTATAAGTTGCTTGACTAAGAATTTAGTACGGTTAACTCCTGGATGACAAGCAACATTAGAGCGATGCCCCCACTGGATGATGTTGAACCGTAATCCCTCCGGCACAAATAATCGATTTGGTGGGCACCCGGGCGGAGGCGTTACCCCTTCTAAGGCTGTCTTGACCTTCTATTCAATCTCCCATGTGAGTGTCTCAGGAAAACTGCACTCGGGAGTGATGGGCGTTCGGAACGGTCAAAAATACTTGACAAAGAATCGGGTTTAATATTTTTGGAACCCGGGCGGCACGAGAGAGTAAAGTCAAAACGTCCGAAAAAAAAGTTCCCACTGAGCCTGCCTGGAGTTCAATCTTTTGGCAGTACTAATATATTCTAAATTCTTGTGGTCGGTCCATACTGTAAAAGGAACCCCCGAACCTTCTAACCAGTGGCGCCAATCCTCTAATGCCATCTTGACTGCCAACAACTCTCGGTTACCAATATCATAGTTGCTTTGACGCAATGTATTTTGTTTAAAGCGCTATATAAATAAAGGTGACATTGACATTGACATTGCTGTGAGAGATGACCGGTAATCTCTGTCCATTAAGGGCGTGAACCATGATGTGGTGCATGAGGGGTCTGAGGGGAATGTGAAGTCTGTGTGCTAGTGTGTTGTCCATGAAATTACCTTCAGCCCCTGAGTCCAGTAGTGCTTGACAGTCGTGAATCTGTGCTGACCATCTTAGTCTTACCGGGAGGAGCGTAGATGATGATGAGGTCTTCTCGGCGGAGATCCCACCCGATAAAAGCCTCATACTTACTACCGGGCTTGGCCTTTTGCCGGACAGATGTAAGCGTGATGACTGGTCCCCCCGCAGTAGAGGCACAGGCCCAGGGACCTCCGCCTCTCCTTCTCCTCCCGGGAAAGATCCGCCTCATCTCGGCGGAGAGTGTCTGGAACGAGGCACAGCATGGATCTTGATTCTCCCACACCACCATTCCCCATAATGCCGCCCTCCCAGTGAGCAGGGTCAGAACAAAAGCCACCTTGGCTCGTTCATTGGAGAAGGTTCTAGGTTGGAAAGAGAAATGCATATCGCATCAGGTTAAGAAAGCTCTACAAAAGTTAGGCTCACCCGAGTAGGACTCCGGAATGGGGAGACGTGGTTCCGGCTGGGAGGGGGTCTCCGGTGTGGGAGGTACCTGCGGTGTGAGCGGCACAGTGGGAACTCGTAGAAGCTGTAGTTGTTGGGTGAGCTCGGAGACCTGCGCCACCAAAATCTGAACTGCACGACCAGTGTCGTTAAGATTCCTCTCCTGGGAGTCCATCCTCCGAGCACTGGCGCTGAGAAATTCCTCCAAGGCAGATGACGGGTTACTCGCTGCCTCCATAGTTGGTCAGATCGTTCTGTCACATCTGCGATTAAGGACAGGAGGCAAATGCGAGTACTGCATATTTATTAGGATGAGTAATGGTGAGGAGATGATGGTGGGTGACGCAGGAACCTCGACGGCAGCACAGACAGGTGAGGAGGAGTTTGAGTGCGCTGGTGGAGGTGGTGGTGGTGGTAATCCGTGATAATGACTGGTAATCCAAGGTTGACCGAACTGGAACAAGACACGATGAAGTGGAACAGGAGGAAGAACAGACATGAAGCACGGAGGACCTCTAACAACGATCTGACAAACAAGAGACGAAAGACAGGGCATTAAGTAGGCTAGGTGGAATGAGCTGCAATCAACATGACGTAAAATGAGACGAGCAGGAGACGGTGCATTCATGAACCGTGACATGATCAGAGTCCAAGGACAGGGCTTAATGGTAATGTAGTGTAATCAGTGTAAATGAGTGGGTGGATGCGTGTGTGTCAGTATTCAGGTGAGGGTGCCCTCTGCTGGCCAGCAGATTACAATATAAAATAGCTGTCCATGTGAATTTATTTTAAAATGTAATTTATTCCTGTGATCAAAGCTACATTTTCAGCATCATTACTCCAGTCTTCAGTGTCACATGATCTTCAGAAATCATTATAATATTCTGATCTGCTGCTCAAGAAATATTTCTGATTTTTATCAATGTTGAAAACAGTTGTGCTGCTGAATATTTTTCTGAAACTGATTTCTTTTTCAGGATTTTTTTATAAATAGAGCTCAGAAAATAAATGATTTGTAATATATTTGTTGTTACCGTGTAAAGTGTTTAATGCTATTTTTGGTCAATTGAATACATACTTCCTGAATGAAAGTATGCATGTCTTGAAATTGTTGAACAGTACTGCATATCAATGAACTGAAATTATTAACTCTTTTGTCTGTTGAGAAATATACAATGAAGAGGGAGCAAACAAGCATTCACTGTACATTACTAATAGTCATAAATTCTTGTAATGAACAAAATCCGCATTAGCATAAGCTCAGGCTGGGATATTAACGTCTCACAGGTTCAGTTTGATTTGGGGCGCTGCTAAACTTCAAACTGTTCCTTTGAAAATGAGTGTGTGAACAAACAAATAATTGGGAGGTGGTAATAACTGCGCTCTCAGTGGAAATACTGGCAGTCTGGTGATCCCGCAGTGCGTCGCAACAGCGTAATTAGATTATTTATATCATCAACCTGTGCTAAACTGATTAGCACACATGCTACCTCTCCTGCCTGTCTTTAAATACCTAGGTGACTAGTTAACATCCCACCGGTTCGTAATAAGCTTGTGCTTAGGTTAGCCTATTACCACTAAAGCATGGTATTAGCAGGCTATGATCTGTTTGTCCGTCAGTGTTAGCTCTGGCAGCTTCTGGTTGGCACTAATCAGGCTAGCGTGTCAAACAACAGAATGGTAGAAACGTAAACCCTTCATTAGAATTAAACATCCTACACTGCATGCTGAAAAATATTAGCTCAATCAGACACAAAATCATTACATAGCTGCATTAGCATTTTGCTTGTAAACAGGACGCAAGTAAGATTAAAAGTACACCTAAAAGTGACAATCACAACGAGTCTAAGCTTCATGGAGGTGTGTCATAAAGCTTCTTTACTGCCATGTCATGCTAAGTTTGAATGGATGGCCATATTATACTTGAGACACTGCAATAAATCTTTTTTAATCTTGTTTTCAGTGAAAATTCCTAAACATCCCTGAACTTGACATATATATATATATATATATATATACATTTAAATTATATTCAAAGTATTTTATTCATAAAATCCTATAATTCTTGTGATAATACTACATTTGAAAAACATATAGAAACGATTGTCAAGGTAAAAAGGTAAAATATTGAAATAATCATGACATTTTGAAGTAGAAAAACTAAATAGTTTTTCTCATGTATATGAAAAATAATTAAATAATTTAAATGTAATAATTTAAATTTAAAAATAATAATTTCTGTATTATTTACAGCTTAGAACTGCTAGTAAACTTCACAAATAACTACAGAAAATTAAATGTAAAATTTTAAAGTAGAAAACTGAAAAAATATTCTTGTACAACCTGCTCCAATAAACTTTGTAATATTATTATTTTAAAAAATACATTTTTACAGTGAATGAATAAAGGCAAGTAAAGTGTTACCTTGTTTATATATATATATATATATATATATATATATATATATATATATATATATATATATATATCACAATATATCACAAAAGTAAATGTGTTTTTGTTTCTGTCTTTAGTTCTTATTTATTTTCTTTTATTTATTTCTGGGGACACATGATGATTGTGAAAGGGATTTTGTTGCAGGATTCTCTCTTTACGTGAAGAGAGCTGTTCCCTGCAAACAAGCCTTTACGGGCCCACTTAGGGCTCCCAGCGCAGGGCCCCTGAGAATTTGCTCATTGGCAAAACGTTGGCCCTGGCCCTGCACGGACAGTCCTCACTTATCCTCCAGGAAGCTTTATCGCTGTTTTATTTAAAATAATAAAGTTTAAAGTCATCATTATGAAGGTAAGTGGTTGCTTTAGTTGGGCTCTTGACCCTTGACTTTTTAACTAAAGTTTTTCTCTGGCTGCTGTAACTGTGTGTTTCTGAAGCACATTTGTTATAGCAAATGTTGCAAGAAGGATGTCTGATCTGATGATAAAGTCATCACGTAGTGGCCAGTTTCTCTGATCTCACCCAGAGTTCGATCTTGGGGGACATTATTTAGATTTAATTGTTTCACATTATAGTAACCCTAGAATACAACTGCAAGAAATTTTGTCCTACTTTAATATCTTGAATGTTTTTAAGTTGTTATGCAGTACTTAATTGGATGGGATCATGTAGACTAACACAGACATCAAGATTCAGCGTATGAACCTCAACAATGGTGACATTAAACAAAATATTCAGATCAAATTGAACATCAATAAACAAGCTTTTTGTTGATTGTCAACATTGTGGTGGTTCATACACTGAATATTGATATCTGTGTGAGTCTATATGATCCTGTCCAAATAATTTCAGCATATTGACAAAACTTAATGCAGTGGTGTTTTAGGGCTACTATGAAGTGAAACAATTAAACCTTAATAATGTAATCAGAGATCAGCAAAACCGGACTCTACATGATAACTGAAGTATCCATCACCAACTGATCAGTTTGTTTTCTCACATCTTTTGCTAGAACAAATGTGCTTCAGAAACACACAGTTATAGCAGCTAGAGAAACGTTAATGTTAAGAGGTCAAGGGTCACAACTAAAGCAACTAAAGCAACTAAAGCAAGCACTTACCTCCATAATGGTGACTTTAAATTTTATTATTTTCAATAAAACAGTGCTAAGGCTTCCTGGAGGCTAAGTGAGGGGTGTCCGCGCAGGGCCAGTTCTAAGGGACCAACGTTTTGCCAATGAGCAAATTCTCAGCAGCCCTGTGCACTTACAGCCCTAAGTGGGCCTGTAAAAGGCCAGTGCAGGCTTGTTTGCAGAGTATGCCTCTTCTGCCACAGAGTGCCAAGAAATAAGCTGTTTATGTCACGCCTGCCCTTCATAACTTTGTCTCTTTAGGAGAGGGTGCACTGAGGGGACGAACCAATCGGAATGGAAGTGGAGATTAAAGAGACAGCGTTTCAGAGCTATAGGACTCTGAAACGAGTCCAGCTCACAAATCCCACCCCATTACTCTTATACTGTTATTCAGAAAGGCTGCAATAAACTGAGCAAAAGTTTAAGGAAGGTTTAATATATAAATAAATGCTGTTCATTTGAACTTATATTTACATAAATGTATCATGGGTTCCAAAAAAAAAAAAAATCAGAACTGTTTTCAACATTAATAATAATCAGAAATGTCTATTGAGCAGCAAATCAGCATAATAGAATGATTTCTGAAGGATCATGTGATAATTAAGTCTGGAGTAATGATGCTGAAAATTCAGCTTTGATCACCGGAATAAATTAAATTTCACTATATAATCACATTGAAACCAGCTATTAAATTGAAATCATATTTCACAATGATACTGCTTTTACTCTATTTTTGATCAAATATTTGCAGCCTTGGTGAGCAGAAGAGACTTCTTCCAAAAACATAAAACAAATCACACTTTTGAATAGTATAATTTATATATTTTCATTATATTAATGCATTTGGATGTTTTTAGTACTTTACATTATTCTCAGTGCTGACTCTAAATGTATATATTTTTTATTGTTATAGAGTATTTTGTTATTATTAGCACACATTAAAGGCACTATGTAAATCAAAATAAAATAATGTTAACAATTTTTCACATCAACAATAACAAGTAACAAAAATAAGAAAAAAAAAGCAAAGTTAAGCAAAATATGTCCCAAAAAACTGAAAATAATTTCAAATATATATTTATTTATTTATATTTATTTATTTATTTATATTTATTATTTATTTATTAGTTTTGCATCGTTAGCCAACTTTGAATAAACTAGCCAATAAGGTAACCTGAGTTCTACTCCCCAAGCAAGCTTTATATATATATATATATATATATATATATATATATATATATATATATATATATATATATATATATATATATATATGAAAAAAAGTTTCCTAAACAGTTTGATCAATGTCTCTCACTGTAGTTATAGACGATAACTCCAGAAACCAGCTCCATGCAATCTGAACCTGTCTCGCTCCAGAGTGCCTGAGAACAAAACCAGAGTATTTTGTTTCTCTTCTGCAGTCTGTAATTTTGTTTTGATATCCACCTGCTGTCACCACTCTTGTGCATCATCCTTTACATGCACCGTGCAAGTGTCGGGTGGGGGATAATGGCTCCCCCAACCACATGTAAATACAACCACCACAATGAAAAGACGAGAACAGGAAAAAAAAAAGGGGGCAATTTGCCTGAACAGAACCACAAGTGCCTTTCTATTGAATAATACATTCTCCACCCCAGAGTGCCCATTTGCTTCCTGAGTTTTCTCATTATTATGAACGAAAAGGCGTTCGAGTTCTTGGAGAAGGATGTGGGTTTTGGCCGGCCCTGGATTGCAGGAGCTGCTCAGGCTTCAGTACACGAGCATTACTCTTTTTCTGGGGACTGGGAGCTGAGAGGATTAAATGGATGGCATATCAGTACAAAATTTAGATCAAAAGGCTAAGTTGGGCCAGTTAAAGGGTTGCGGCCCTGAAGACCAAAGGGATTTCAAAGCCTCCTCGTTTAACCGAAACCCTTTTTTATCAGCTGCCACCCATTGTGTTGGATGTTGAAGCATTAAAATGGTCATATAGATAGAGCTTTGTTTTAGGCTTTGTGGATATACGTGGAAAGGCAAGTCCATTTCAATCCACCTCTCGTTTTCTTGGAACACGTCGAAGATCAAGCATAAATCATTAACGTTTGTGTTTGGACAATATTATATTTTACATTACTCCAAAACCTGTTATAAAATAAATGCATATAGAATTTTGTTATATACTTGCAAAACAAATTAATAAAAAAAATCATGTAATTAGCATGTAATAGAGTAGTACTTATCATGTAATAAAGTAGTAATAAAGTTTTAGCATACTTTGGAAGGGGAACACTAGATGTTTAATATTTTCTGAGAAAGAAAGAAAGAAAGAAAGAAAGAAAGAAAGAAAGAAAGAAAGAAAGAAAGAAAGAAAGAGGTGTGTTCTGGAATGGTTGTTACAGTGTTGCTAGGCATTTTCTTTGTAGTCACTAGGAGGTCATTTACTGAACAATCCACCAAGTCTCTATGATTTTCCAGTTTCATCTCATAAGAAATTGAAGTGCCAAATTTGTATGAATTTGTAAGATGTGATGTGATTAATCAATTAATTAAACATTAATTGAATAAGTACAGAAATTCACTTTAAGAGAATGCACACTTCCATTGCACTGATACAGCAGGCCAATGTTCAGCCGGCATATATATATATATTTATATCCATGCAGTCTTCTATATATATATATATATATATATATATATATATATATATATATATATATATATATATACTAATTCCTCACATATTACCATGGAATGTAATTTATTAAAATAGTTATTATCATGTTATATAGTAGTAATAGTTTGATAGAAAGTAATTAGTAAAAAAAAAAAAAAAAGTATGGTTCCTTCTTAAATGTCAAATAAATATCTTTGGGAATGTTCCCATCAATTTATATCCTCACTTGGAAGAAATAGCAATTTCTATCTGTTATTAGAAAAACGTAATAGCAATGGTTCAAAAAAGGTGCATGGGTTCAGATTCAGATATCATTAACATCCATAAGCAAAAAACAATGCAAATGACATGCCAATACTTAATCATTAACTCTCATGAGCAAACACTACTTTACTTATACTTAGCATATGTATGATAAGGTATCATTCATATGCTGTTACTTAATAAAGATAGTATTGAGAGATTAAATTAGGTTGAAGTAAAGGCTGAAGCATTACTACAGCTGCGGGCCCTGGCTTATGTCGTTCTACATGTCTGACCTGTAGGTCACCTGCTGGTCACCACTAATCCTCATGTTAATGCCAATGACAGGAAGTGAGAGAAGAGTTTTTTTAAGAGCTTTCACTGCTTTCCTCAGTTTGCAGTACTTGAAACAATTTAAACTACTTCCTCTGTGAGACACAATGACACAAGGCTGTTCATCCTGACTGCACCTTGGCTTAAAAGCACATATTCAGGCCTCGACTGATACTCCAAACAGAGCATTATTTCCAGACTCTAGATTAGGGATGGGATTCGTAAGTATTCTAGTCTGATTCTGCTTTTGATTTCAATCCACAATTCTGATAACTATTTGGACTAAACAAAAATACTAAACAATACTAAATAATTTTAAGCACAATTGAATACACCAAAACTATTCTAAATGTGTATCTTTTCATCTGAACAGTCAGTCTCTAACTATGATAATTAAGTGCTCAAAAGCTTAAGCGCTCGACCATATTCGAATGGATAATTGACCAAGTCAATGGATAAAAAAATAAATAAATCTAAATTTTAAAATTTTAACCCCTTTTGTTTTTTGCCAGAAGATTGAGACATTTTAGAACAGTTCAACTTGATATCAAGAGAAGATTTAGCTTTCTTTCTTTTATTTCAATCTATTTGCATATTTTACATTATGCCGAAATTGTATGTGATTTTGTATGAATTCGATTGATTTGATTTACAATTTTTAGGGAAAAAAAGTTTTCTATATGTTCCACCTCTAAACATAACACTTAGTGGGGCATATATTATACTGAAATGTACAAATGACACTGTATGAATGCATGCAAATTTGCATGCTAGTTTGTAAAATAGTTACTAAAGCCCCTTTCACACTGCACGTCGGACCCGGCAAATTGCCGCAACATTGCCGGGTCGCCTTCTGTGTTAAAGCAAACACGTCCTGGGATTGATTCTGGCATTGAACACGGGTCGGGGATCTAGTAACATTGCCGGGATCAACCCGGGACGAGCGCTGTGTGAACAAAAGCCAGAGCTAATGCCGTGTCGAAGTGATGACACGCATTATCGCGCCACTCTTTTACCAGCTGTTTTGAAGGAAGATCAACGTTCGCGACAAAAAAATATGTGCAAACTGTAATGAAGCAGAGATCAGTTTGTTCCTCACTTTCCGCGCTGACGCAGAGATCGTTCGCTTGCTTCAGTGAAAGTATAACGTGCCTAACGTTTTCGACTCGTAAATTACACGTCACGCCCTGATGTCACGTGTCGTTACGGGATCTTTACGGGTTGTGTGTGAAAGCACGCACATATCCCGGGTAATCACTGGCAGTGTGAAAGTGCAAAATCTAGCGACCCGGGAACAATTGCCGGAACACTTTACCCGTGTATTTGCCGGAATGGCAGTGTGAAAGGGGCTAATGTGCAATGAGATTATGATGGAATGGTTCCTCACTCACTCTGCACTACAAACATTTTTTAAATCATTGTGAATCAATGAGATAGTACGAATTAATACAAATTTGCCTACCAATTTGCCAAAATGCAAAATAAAAAAACATTAAAAAAATATATTTAAATAAAGTATTTATTATTTATTGTATTTAAGTATTCAAGTATTTATATGTAGTAAAGATATTAAGTAAAGATCATGTTCCATGAAGATGTTTTGTAAATTTCTTACTGTAAATATATTAAAAGTATTTTTTTTATTAGGAATATGCATTGCTAAGAACTTAATTTGAACAAATTTAAAGGCGATTTTCTCAATATTTAGATTTTTTTGTTTTGCACCCTCAGATTCCAAATTTTCAAATAGTTGTATCTCGGACAAATATTGTCCTATTCTAATCATACATCAATGGAAAGCTTATTTATTCAGCTTTCAGATGATGTATAAATCTCAATTTTGAAAAATTGACACTTAAGACTGGTTTTGTGGTCCAGGGTCACATATTTCTTTTGCCATGACACTGTATATTTAGTAGTACAGTGCTGTCGCTAAATATGAATTATAGACATGTATTTGATTAAAGCAACCAGTGGAAATAACAATCTTCTGCACCTGATATTCCTATCTAATCTCTCTCCCGCCCCCTTCAGTGCGGCATAAACCTCATCACTGCTGATTCTGGACTTGTTTCCGTGTTGGATTAAAATGTTTATCAATTATCACTCCCATCAGGAATGAGCACTCCATTCGCTCTCCCACTAATTGAATCACTGAATAATTTCTGCTTCCTTACGAGATGCAGGCGTTTGCAAACAACGCCATTCTGTTTCCTCCAGAGCCTTCAGGATTGCCAGATATGATTATTAATTTTCCCGACCCCCGGTGTTTGGAAGCTGCACAGAGAACTGTCACATGCAGCCATGAGCCCATCTCACCAGGAGATCTCTCTATTACAGATAAACGGGGACACAGGAGAGCGGAAAAATTAGAGAAAATTAAGAGCTCCCCCACTGAGAAAATGTGTTCCAACCTTGAATGGGGGGAGCTGTGTGGAAAAGAGGCAGGGGGTGAAGATGTGACAAAACAAATGCTGTTACTAAATTGTCACGAGAGAGACAATGTTGTGACTATTAATGGGAGAGATCAGAGGTGCTGAAACAACACTCGTCTGCCAGCACTTCACTAACAAACTACTCTATCTATCCATCTATCTATCTATCTATCTATTTATCTATCTATCTATCTATCTATCTATCTATCTATCTATCTATCTATCTATCTATCTATCTATCTATCTATCTATCTGTATCTCTAGCATAATTCCATATAATGCCTTTATATAGTTTTGTGTCAAGATTTGTTTGAACTAGATTTATTGGAACATTAGAAACTGTACATAAGAAAGGGGTTCACATATTTTTGACCATATAGTCTATGCACAAATAATCACAATGCAGCGATATACGTATATATTAAAATCATGTATAAACTACTGATCTGCACTAAAGGCACAGCACTCATTCACCCTGCATTATCAGCTACAGTGTACTTTGAATTACACTTCATCTACAGTACCTTGTTCGCCATTCTCCTCATTCAACCCTCATGCTTCGGAAACTCCTGGAGTTAATCAGCTGTAGCCTCTGCACTGATGACCATGATGATGATGATGATGATGAAGCTACTTAAATGAGGAATGTATCCCAGAAATCAAAGTTCTCAGTGGAGTGTGGTGAGACTGTCAGCACAGGGTTATTGGACTGACTATTGCTTTAGTGATACGAGCCAATGGAGCTCATAGCTCAGGTGGACAATGTGCCAATGAGCTCTCTCTGTTATCACCGTTACTGTTGTAATTACAACAAGAGACCTCCGATCAGCACAAGAGGAGCTGGCACATTTCAAGTGGCAACCAGTCAATGTTTCCAGATACCCTTAAGAAGATATACTTGTCTTCAGGAACTTGGATCAATCAGTCAACATGTCTTGATAAACTGTTTTATTCAACTATGTTTTCGAATTGCAGCATTAAACAGAAAACACTGACTTGCACATAAAGAATTCCAGGTGATATACTGGAAATAAAAAAAAGAAAGAAAAGAAAAAAAAACTTTTACCCGTAAGCCATTCAGCTATCAGTGTTTGAGAGAAGATCACTGGTTTAAGATGGAAGAGGGCGCTTGATGCTGCGAGGACTTAGATATGTAATTTTAGGCAAAAGCCTAGTAATAGTGAGAGTGTTTCACATCACAAACCTCCTATCGTGAGGCTGTGAAATTTGCAGCTACTGTGTCTTGGATCCAATTCATAACTCTTCTAGGATGTCCTGTAGATACATTCTTCAATTATTTCTTCCCTCTTTAATGTGCCAACAGTAAATCAATATTTAGTCAACCTATGTAATTGCTCTTCGTGAAATAAAACACATTCGATAGTATGAGAAAAAAAAATCAAAGAGGAAATAAATTGTCCTCAGGCCTGTTGAAAATTTGCTTTTTTTTTACTGTACACTTAGAGCAGCTTCTGCGATTTGACACAACAGTTACAGCTGCTGAATCTTGGTTTTTAAGAGAAGCACACAGGTTTCTGAAAATGGAAGATCCAGTTATATTGTCTTAAACAACATCACTGCTTTAGATTTAAGAAATCTCAGAGGTTCAACTCTGTTTTATAATTGTTAGTACAAGTTGTGTAATTATGAATTTAGAACTAATTAAAGATTTAACCATAGGAAAACCAAGTGTAAATATACAGGGTTGAAATATTGTTCAATAATGTGTCAACAACATTTAAAAAGAATGCTCTTTAAGGAACAGAACTTAATGAAATATAAATAACATAACAATTATATAAAATATATCAAAATTACATCATGCCAAATTTTGACATCAGTGACACCAGGTGCCATTAATTATTGCATTTCAACTTTGAATATGTAAGAATTTCTTAAATTTGGGTCTGTTGAACTAAAAAAAAAAACTAGAGTATAACTTTAGAAAACTAAATATAGTTAGTAATACATATGCAGTTTGTATAATACTTTTATTATATTTTTGTGTTGTTTTTAGTCCTTTATGGAGCTCAACAATGTTAGTCCCCTTTTATTATCAGTTCTTTTGTGTAATGGGGAAGTCAAAAAAAAAAAAAAGTCTTTCACATTTGGTTTATCATGGAAGTGGTCAATTTTCTGAACTCCTGAACAATCATTTTAAAATATTCACATTTTAAATATTGATTGCTCAAAATTTGGACATTAAAGACAAAAAGCATGTTGATCGTGTAAGGGTTAGAAGATTGAAATATGAATATTACTTTATCAAAAAAAATTGCCACAGTTTGCTTATATGCTCGCTGTCCATGACAAAATATCTCTTTATGTATATATATATATATATATTTTTTTTTTTTGTTTTGTTTATTTAAAATAAAACATCTTATTTAAAAATACTAACTATACTAGCAAAAAAAAGTAAGAGCTACATTAATTTAATAGAATAAAATAACATGACTTTTTAAAATAAGAAAATAAATATTTCTTCCATGTTTTCCCATATGAGATGTAAAGCTAATTTAAGGCTGCTTAAAAAAATAAATAAAACAACATTCAGCAGGGAGGGTTTCATCCGGTGAGGGATCGCGCTTATGCAGCTTCTTGGGTGAAGAAAGCATTGCCGTCTGGCAGACAGCTCAGGTAGTTTTGTTGGGCCTGAGCCTGCAAACTGATGCCAAGAAACCTAATCCTATTAATAAAACAAAAATCAAAGCAAACACGACAGTCCTAACCTCTTTGCACTCTCTTGGCTCGACCCAAGCACTCAGTGGAATCTTAAAAGCCAGTCCTGAACAAGCTCTGACGGAGCATTTTCAAAACTTTGCGTGCGGTGGTTAGACCCAGGTGAGAAGAGTAGATTTGGATGTGTGACACACTCAAACGCACACCTAACAGACATCTGTGTGTACGTGTGTGAATATAAGCACAGCACACTAAACCATGGGAAATAAAAGGAACATGGAAACATAGATTTGTTATGCACATATAATCTGGTGCGTCAACTATACATCTGAAGAATATTTGACAAACTGAGTACATGTTTTCCTTCTAGCTGACTGTATTTGAAATACCACATGCAAACAGTCCTAAACCTTGCGGTAAAAGATCAGATGGTTTCATGTCAGACTCTTTCAAATGTATGCAAACAAGTCCAGTTGAGACTAGTCAAGTTCAGCACTAGAGTAGAGCACATATGAAAAGATAAGCCAGCCTTAATGGTGCAAACTCAGCCTTCGTGTGCTATCAGCTTCAACTTCATGAAATAGTTCACGGTAGATTGAGAGAGATTATCTCATTGTCTGTTCATTTGTGTGCTCACCATTGGAGCTGTGAAAAAACAGGAATGTTAAGACAATTTCACTTGTTGAAATGCAATGACAGTCCGAACAGAATCATTGAGCAGACCACTTCAGAATGTGTGGAAAACTGCATGGAACCGGGATCTGGGGTCATAAATTAATTTGTTTAATTCGTTTAAATTGCTGACAAATGTTTTAGCTTGGTTAGGTTAGGATGAGTGGATGTTACTAAGAAATATAATCTAACATAAAAGCTTGGTAAAGATTTTTACTTTTTAAAAAGATGTGCATACATCTTACATCTTAAAAAATACTGTTACAGTGTAAAACTGGTCAACATATCAATATTGTACGTTTTAGTATCTAAACATACGAAAGTGAAAGTGAAATGAATGTGTAAACGTGCAAAAACCTACAAAAGAACTGTTGTTGTACTATGGAAAACATCTATGTGACACTTTATTTATGCATGTACTTATTATAGTGATAACAGTGAATTATGCATAACTACATGCAACCAAACCCTTACTCTATAGTAAGTACATGTTAATTAACATCACTAAGTACATAATAGTATAATTACACTGTAACAAGAACACATTAATTAAATCAAAGTGTAACCAAAATTATGTTGTTGTTACAGTGTGTTTAGTGAAAATTTATTATAGAGATGTCATATACAGTTTTTTTTCTTACCTGTTAAAAGTAGCTAGATAATATAACAAGTTCACCATGAAATAACAGCCTGCACTAAATTTTACACACATTTTACAATCAACATATAATTTAATAATTTTCTAATTTGACAAATTCATATATCATTGAAAACATGAGCAGTAAAAACATGTTTACAGAGAGTAGGTTGTTGTAGAACTGAATCACAATGTTTATTTCCAGGTCTCTAACCATTTCTACCCATCAGGCCTTCTGTTGGCAGTCTAATGTAAACATTTGGTTAGATCTGGTGTTGTGTCTCTTCCTCTTTTCACACGAAAGACAACAGTTTAGATGTGCGCTATCTCTGCTCCCCTGCACTGTTGTTTGCTGGAGGGACACCTGCTAAAACACACATTCAGCTGGACCCCAATGAAAAGCACACATGAAGGCTGTGAAAATCTGCTTTTGTCTTTTCTAATGAATATGTCCTTATGGTGAGAAAGCGCATAGGGCTTGGGCCCTGGAGGGGTGCTGAACCGTCCCGCACATGAATGGCAGCAGAGGAGGGAAGTGTGCCTTTGTAAAAGAGTTGGGGTATAGGGGAGTCTCCACATGCGCTGAAGGAAGTGGTAATTAATGGATAGTGAGGGACTCCCAATGAATGGGACGCTGACAATAGGGAAATGTTAAAGCTGAGTTAGTCTGAAAGGAAAAGTGGAAGGTTCAGTGATGGCCGCCGCTCACAAAACCCCCATGATCCTCTCTGCCCTTGCCATTATGCTCAGCTGTAGAGTTTGTTTCGCACCCGTGGTGATCGGACAACAGAGTATACTAAGTCACCCTTAAATTTGATCAAATTTAAACCAATAATTCATAAGAATGAAATGACTCACCCTTGTTGCATCTGTCTTACTTTTGGAAAACACAAAGAGAAAAGTTCTGAAGAATGTACATGCTGAATGAAAAGTTGTTTTCAATTAAACTATTACTTTAAGCATGATTATGTTCGAGTTACCATTTAACAATGGTGCTACAGTCTTACAGTGATAATGTTTAATGCAGCACATTTCAAGTCATTGCAGTGGAGTTAATTTACATTTGTACAGTAATTCGTGCTACTTGCATTACATGAATGGGGCTTAGTGGATAGATAATGTAATCTCTCAAAGTTACAGAAATATATTTATATCCTTATATATTATTTCATCCAACACATATTTTTTACTAAAACTATCTGTGACTTTGTACATCTAAGTCCAAGACAAGCTTTCCAAAAAAAAAAAAAACCTATATTTATTTTTATTGTATTCTTATTTTTTAACAAAATGAAACAAAGATCAATTTCAGAGTTTCCACTTCATAATTAAAAATTATATTTCTTAATGAGCATTTTTAATGTAAGTAGAAAACATAAAAATATTCACTTTGCAGAGCAAGCCCCGGGGGACTCCAGCGATGCCGTGGTCGAAGTGTCCCTCATCTCCGCCTCCAGCCTCTGTGGCCTGAACTCCGCCCGGTCCCTTGACCTGTCGGCTCCACCATGGCTCCTAGCTCCCTCCTCTCCGTCGAGGCCCAGCAGTCCACAAGTTCCGCCTGGCTCTTTCGTCCCTCCGGCTCCGCCTTGGTCTGGCGTCGATCATCCTGTGCCTCGGGACTCCACTCCTCTGGCTTCGCCTGGTCCCTCCGGCCCTCCGGCTCCATCCGGCTCCTTCATCCACTCGGCTCCACCACAGTCCTCAGTCCACCTCAGTCGCAATGGCTCCGCCGCGGCCTCCCGGACCTTCCCCATCGGCCTGGCTCTTCTGCTCTCCATCTCCACCTCAGGCTCATTCACCACCTGCTCCGCCGCCATTGGTTGGCCCTCTGGAGTTGGCGGCAATTCCTCTTCCATGGCTCCTCCTTCCGTCGGCTCCTCCGTGAATCGACATCATGACTGTGGCATGGGTCCAGCTGGACTCCTCCTGCTCCAAGCCCCTCCAGTCTTCTCCCTGTCTCCTCCCTCCATCATCTCATCCATGGACTCTGTCGGCCACCCCCCTCATGGGTGTCCGTTCTCCACCGGAGCCTCCTCCTTGGTTCCAAACCAATTCCCCCTCTCTGTTGTTCTATGGAGCGAGGTCGCAGCTACTGGGAGTAATGTCATGCCCGTCTTCCGGTCTTTGCATATCTCCTCTGTCTGGTATACTTCGTCCATACTTATTGGATGTTCTGTGTTGTGGATTAACCCTGTGATTCCTGGATTAAAGACTTTTGCTTGTACTCCATGTTTCTCTCTAGTTCATCCCATGGTGAAGTGTGAAAATATCTGCTTCATAAACATAAATGCTTGCATTGCACTGCCCTGCGATGCGCGTCCATGACTTCACATAATATTTAATCACATTGAATAGCTCACTCGTGATGTCAGCGGAAGTACCGACTCAGTGTTTACAAATGTGGAGAAGGAGAACCCTTCAAGAGTTGTTGTATGTTCAAAGACAGATATTCACGTTTTTTGGTTTGTAAACGCCATTTGACTTAGTCTTTGAGCGTTTGACTTTAATCACTGAGTCAGTACTTGGGTTTTTGTCATGTGTGGCCTTTGGATGTGATTACATGTTGCGTGAAATCATGGACACACATTGCAGAGCAATGCAAAGAGAGCATATATGTTTATAAATCATTTGGTTTTTTTTTTAGGAATTGACCAATTGTTTAGCTAGATTTCTCATCTGGTATCGTGTGAGTGCTGCATGCTGCACTGAAACTGTAATTTTGACCATCAACCATTTGGTAGCTGTTGAAGTCCACTATAAGGAGAATAATCTTGGAATGTTTTCATCAAAAACCTTAATTTCTTTACGACTGAAGAAAGACGTAAACATCTTGGATGACATGAGGTGAGTAAATAATCAGGAACTTTTTATTTTAAAGTGAACTAATCCTTTAAATGGTCATTTCATTGTGACAAAAAAATGATGCATACTAAAACAATAACAAACCAGTTTCCCAGGATACGAACTGAAATGTAAAATTTCATATTGCCTCTTATTATGATACAGCTCTTGCTGCAAGGCATCAGTGCTGTTCAAACACGCCGTTTAAACATTCCCACGGGACTGTACGGATATGGGTGCCGTGAGCTTTCAGGAGGGTGCTGTGTGTGTGTGTGTGTGTGTGTGTGTGTGTGTGTGTGTGTGTGTGTGTGTGTGTGTGTATGTGTGTGTGTGTGTCTGTGTTACTGGGTGTCAGGATGTAGGTTGGGATAAGGGCATGTGTGCATCCTGGTGATCCGATCAAACAGACTCTTGATTCCAGAATACACTGCAATGACCAGAGCTGATGAGTAGCTTTATATTTGCATGATGCATGAAATCTTAGCAGCTTGGTACGACACAAAATGGTAAAAAAATATAATAAATCAACATACAAACTAACAAATAAATAAGTATTTGAAAAAATTAGTTTTATTTTTTAGTTTTTTTAGATTATATCTAATATTATTGCACTGTGCTTTAATGCAAAAAATAAATAAATAAATAAATAAAATATAATATATTTTTTTTAAATAAAAAATATTTTTTTAATAAAAGTAAAAATAGCATCAGAATTGTTGTTAACTACACATAAAACCAGGACAAAACATAGTTTCATCACTTGAAATTAAACATTAATAAAATGAAATATTAAAAAAGCTAACGTATGAAATTTAATAAATGAAAGCTACATAGAAATATTGAATATTTTATAAAATAGTTTATATATATATATATATATATATATATATATATATAATATATATATGTATGTATATATATATTGTATAAAAATAATCTTTTAAAGTAATACAAATTACAACATACCCCAAAAACATTTGTGCAGTCATAATCATAAACATAACAGTATTTAAAACAATTCAAATAAAAATAAATAACTTTTAAACACTGGAACCTTTCTTCATAAAAAATAAAAATAAAAATAAAAATAAAAATAATGCATTTCTGTCATGACAACTCTCGGTGGGATTGGCTTGGTAATGTACATGACAATGTTAATGAATTTGGTCTTAGAAGAATAGATCTGCTACGCTGCAGGAGAGCAAGTACCGAAACTTGCTACTGTCAATACATCTACAACATGCTGCTGTGAGCATGTAAGAAATACTGCTGCTGCAAATATAACATGAAATAACCCCATAGCATACATGAATAACCTTGTAGCAGATCTACTGTATACAGGTGGAGCTGGGGAAGGTGGAGGTTTTCTGAAGCGAGCTGCACTGCTACAGCAAGGTCTAGTAATATATTTGAATAATAAACAGCAAGCTAATTGGCTATAAATACAGGAGAGAACCAATCAGCTGTGCCATGTGATGATGTCATTACGTTATACTGAGTTAGGCCTATCGGACTGCGTCATCAGAGTTTCATGCCAAAGCTCAGTATTTCAAATCACTTTCTCCAAGACAAAAGCAAATAAGCGCTAGTTTAGCAAGATATGCCTAAGGAATGGATCACAAATATCATGATATGAATATAATTAGGAGACAAATTGCAGTCCAAAGCTGTCGTGACCAAGTGTTTGCCATTCAATATATCAGGCTGAATCAGGTCAGAGTTGTAAATGGCCATCAATGACGATTCCTCAACAACAGCAAAACTGCAGTCATACTGCATGGCATGATGGGAATGTTCCCTCAAGAATCAACATAAATAGCGTTGACTTCTGAGAAGCGGCGAGAGCACAGCTTAATCACATTTAATTATGTTTCCAACAAAGTCTTAAGTGTATCTCTTTAATTACTAAGAGGAAGTTCAGTTTTATCCTTGAATCAAGTATCTGGGCCAAGATTCATTAACAGGCGCTGTCAGTCAAGCACTAAAACAATGCGTAATTAAAAACTCAATTTAGCTGAAAAAAAAAAAACACGGAATTGGAGGACAGACAGAGGAATCAACAAAAGAAAGAGGAGACACTATTAAAGCTGCTTTTGGGAGATTCTGCTTACTGGCAGCTGTCCTCATATTTGTCTAACTGTAGCGCTGCTGCTGCTCGATGGATTTTTAATCTCGTTTACTACTAGTTTACAGCTTAATGAACTTGACCTTGTAGCATAGATTTATGCGCAAATACTCTGTCACCTCACAATCATCTTTCAGTCACATAGAGGTGCTGGTGGATGTGTCGCTTCATTCACCATAACGCTCTGTCCTTGTGTCTTCATGTGCTCCTTCAGAGTTGTGTTTTTATAGTTCCCAGACATAACGTCAATGAATATTATGTTCTAGAAGGGCTATTTTTAAGTTCTTATATGTATTTTATAACCAAAAACTTCTTGTAACTTCCTCAAAACATTCTGGGAGCCAGAAATTGATAGCTGGGTCTGTGCGTCATATAAATACCATCTTTGTGCAAAAGATTTAAATTAAGATTGCCATTAACATGATCTCGGTGAAGGACACATGCAATGTTACTTAAGAAATAAGATATCTTAGAAGGCAACATTATTTGGAACAGCTTTTTCCAAACTTCATTTCTGGAGTGCATTTATATTAGTTTGTCTCAGTCAAGTTGGAGAAGCAAAATCAAGTGATGTCTTCCAGTTCGTATCCCAAATACCAGCAGAGTAACATAACATTTTATAGTTCTGAACCGTTTGTGCCTTGTAGCTCCGCCCACATGGTAAACTCTCATTGGTCCAAAATCCCACTTCAAATTTCTTCTGACTGTGATTGAATCGCATTGCACTGCAGGGTTGCCAAGTCTGCTACTTTTACCGTGGGTTGTTTTTAGTGTGATCTCCCCCGCATGTGATTTGGATGCAGTGGACCCCCAGACGAATGGGAAAACCACAGAAAAAAAACATGGTTGGGCCAGTTCTAATTAGCAATTGGGCTGGTTTTGTTTCACAGTCCTGACAACCCTGCGGTACAGCATTTAGGTTCCCAGTACAGTGTAGGTTGTGTCTTACCTGGTTAGGGCATGTAAAATGGTCACCTGCTCTCTTAATCTCCAGCTTTCCGTCTTGCCATCGTCCTCCTATCTGGCAACGCTGCTTTTCATTTGGCTGTCAGACACGACCTATCCCAGGACACAGTGTGGTTCTCACATACTTAAATGTGTCTCATCCTCTCCAGATATTTTTAAACCTTCTTACACTCGACTCCTCAAAACTACTTTCCATTCCACTTTAAGCACATTAAACTTGCCTTCACAGATCTCCAATCTCCTCTTATCCCTTTGAATTCCAGCTCTTTCCTAAAAGCTTAGTGGCCCTCCGTCTGAAGCCGCACAGACAACCTTGTCATCACCAAATTAAGAAATAATCACGACCCAACTCGGACGATAATGGCTTTCTGACGGTGTTTGTGAATGTTTTTTATAAAGAATTGAAGAATTGTTGAATAACAAACTTGAAATTGGCTTTACAAGGCCTAAAAGGACACACTAAGCAAAGATGGGAGGCTCCAATTACTAATTTTAAAGCAATAAAGGCACAAATCACAAGTTGTTCAAAGTGAAAACTGGGAATATGTTAATAAACTATCCTCTACCACAAATTAAATAATTACGTTAGAAACAGTGACATAATCTATCCAATATGGTCAAGTACTGAGAATTATTTATATATATATATATATATATATATATATATATATATATATATATATATATATATATATATATATATATATATATATATATATAATTCTCATTACTTACTATATATATATATATATATATATATATATATATATATATATATATATATATATATATACTGTATATATTTATTTTTATTAATTATCAGGGTATTTTGGTTACCATTTTAATTTTTTGGCACATTTGTATCCCACCATGCACGTTTTTACCATTAATTAAAGAAACTGATCTTTTTTTACTTCTTATTTTTCCATTTTTTACATGGAAGTCAATGGCTACCAGCTACTGTTTGGTAACCAACACTCTTCAAAATATCTTCTTTAGTGTTCAATAGATTTAAAAAAATGAATAAATAAATTTGATTTACAAATCTCACTGTATAAAATTACTAGTTTTAGTGTTAGCACATGTTCAATTCAATTCAAATTTGTTTGTATAGCACTTTTTACGATACAAATTGTTGTAAAGCAATTTTACAAAAAAACTAAGTTTCTACAATATTTAGTACTTCTGTTAAATATACTTAATATAAAGCTTTTTTTTTTTCTTTTTGTGAATAGGGAAAACAAATTCAGATTCCAAATTTGGTAACAGAAAAAAAAATAAAAAAAAATAAAATGCACACCTCATAAAATATAAAATTTAAACTATAACAGCTAATATATTATTTAGTATGAAGGTTGCCCCCCACCCATCCTTTTTAATAAGGAAAATAATTGTAAAAAATAAAAAATACTTTCAAGCATATTTTGTATTTATATTGTATTTTTTTCCACGACAGCAACTGTACAAGGTCGCATTGGCGCCAAATAAATGACATAGCAATAGTTTGCATCACAGTGTTACATATCAAGACTTTAAAAAAATAACTCTCAGTCATTCCTAAATGGCTTCTATCTGTTCAATCTGAAAATAATAACTCCTTAGTGTTTTTATCACGCCCCCTCAAGTACTATCAGCTCATTTGTCTTTCGAAGTGTCTCTTTTTTTCAAATGCCCTGTTTGCATTGCCCGTTGATAAGAGCTGAAGGAAAATGGGTGTAACTCTCTTTGCATTTGCAGAGGAGGTAAATGAACAGCACAGGCCCTCATCAAAGCACCTGATGGGAGTTCAAACGGACTGCGCAGCCTTCAAACGCACAACCACACGGGGACAGAGTGGAAATTAATTGCGAGCTGGCAGTGTGGATACAGCGGGGGGAGCTGGAAACGCAACAGCTCATCGAGTGGGTGAGATTGAGATGGATTTCTGTGTGAACAAACAAGTGTGTGATATTTATAAACATATACATTTTCCATTACGACTGGCGACAAAAAGCTTTCCTCAGTGTATTAGGCGTGAATAGTTGGATTAGGGAGAGCAGTGCAGGTTGGGAGGGTTTGGAGATAACTGCTGCTTCATTAAACACACATCCAGACCCCCGTTCCACATCCCGTAACGTTCATTTGAAACACCAAGCTCAATTTCCATAAGAAGAAAAGCCCCAATGTCATGCAGGTAGGGTGAGAGCAACCCCCAACCCAGACGCAAAGCCGCCCCCAAACCCACTCGTATCACCTTCTTTGCACTTTAAACACGGCGAAGATTCGAGAAAAGCTTCAATTATGTCTGTAGCAAACTCACTTGCTGCATTTATTAAGTAGTAATTTTGTTACACAAGGCTAAATGAAAAAAGAGAAGTCTTCGCTGACATAAAAGCTAGCTGACATTCTTTTCTTTTCATCTAATCCAAATAGATGAGAGATGGTCTTGGCTTAAAAGTATGGATTTTTTGTTTACGTGCGGCTAAGAGCGCTGCAATTTTTAAAGATTTGTGCCATCGCTGCACTAACAATATAATCATATATTCCCAGAGAAAAAACGCATTCCTAGTTCAAAGAGGAGTATTTCTTCGGCATATTAGGATTTTTAATCGCCTAATACTCTCCTAGCATTGCAAATCCTTGAGAATGGTTTAATTGCATCTTAGAAATATGGTCCCATAGAGGTTCTTGAAAACATAACCTTAACCCATTGAATTTCATAGTGGGAACCGCTTATCTGCAGCATTTGACATTTCCCCCCGTATAAGTCAATATTCAAGATATACGCCTTAATTAAACAGGCGGAATTAAAAAAATAAAAAAACACACACAGTTCTATGAGTGTCTATAGTTTCCCGCCAAAATAATATAGTCACTTTTTAAACTGCTTGTAACACTTTAACAATTGATTTCCTTTTGTGACTTCTTCTCATGAATGTGCATGCAAAGTTTTAACAAATAGATGTGTTTTGGAAAGGCTGACTTTGGTTACACTGTTGTGTCGGGGTTAGGCAACATTGGCTTCCATGCAATTCACCAAAAATCTGTCAACAAAACAAAACAAAAAAACACACATAGTCAGAGCCAAATAGTGCTGGGTAGTAACTGATTACATGAAATCTAGATTACGTAATCATATTCCAAAAATCTATGTATATGTAATTAGATTACATTACATTTTAAAATACTTGTAATCAGACTACAGTTATTTTTATTGGTTACAGATTACATGTCATTCACACAATATTAACAAATTATTCATACTTCACTGATTTTCGTTAATTCTTATTTTTTCCCTTTTAAATTTAAAACAATGTATTGTTAATATGCATTCAGAAAGTCTTCCAGTTTTCTGGATGTTCACACAAACACCACTATTCAGTTGGCTGTAATTACACAGAAAACTGAGAGGCCAAACAACATTTGACCACTGCATTTACAAAAATAATTTCAGTTTTAAGAAGTGTTTTCTCAACATTTCAGCATTGCAACAACTACCTATGAACACATTTATTTTGATTAAAATTATCATTTTGTGCATTATTTAACCATGTATCCTTATGTCTTTGGAAGGCTTTGAAATATATTGAATGGAATATTGTCTCACATCAATATGGTACAAGATCACCCCTATTGAAATCAGTGTGATTAACGAGTTAGGTCAAAAGTAATCTAAAAGTAGTCTGATTATGTTACCTCAAATGTATAATGTAATGGATTACATTACTAACTACAGTTCTTGTGGTAACACTTTAGAATAGGGAACACATATTCACTATTAACTAAGAGTTTTCTCTGAACAAACTCTTAGTAATAGTTAATAAGGTAGTTGTTGAGTTTAGGTATGGGTTGGATTAAGTGATCTAAAACACGGTCATGCAGAATAAGGCATTAATATGTGCTTTATTAGTACTAATTTACAGCCAACATGCTAGTAAGCAACTAATTAATAGCTAGAATTGGTCCTTAAATAAAGTGTTACCTTTTTTGTCATGTAATTTGGAATCGGTAAAAGACTACAGTTTGTAAGTAATCTACCCAGCACTGCTGCTAAAGTAACTAACTGCTGAATTGTGTTGCAGCTCACTTTGACCCACACTTAATTATTAAACAATACTTAACACTGGTTAAACTATTTATTTTTGCTTAAAATTTGTGACTTTCCTTGGATGGAAAGTGTAACAATCACTCTAAAAAAGACTTGTTGAGGATTCGGCCATTCTAAAGGCCTTCATCAGACATCAATAATTGATTTTATTTTTTATTGTATGTTCATGAATTTGCATGCAAAGTTTCAACAAGCAGAAACTTTTAAAAACTTGACCCTGTATTGGTTTTCATGCAATTCACCAAGAATCTGAAAAACAAGTCACTAAAACAAACACAAAACCTACATATTATATCTGTCAAACTCTAACACTAAACACTTTTGAAAACCACTGAGTCTTGAGTCAAAAGTCATATTATAGTTATAGTTTCCGCTGATGCAGAGTGGTAAAAATCAGTCACTTCTGTGGTTTTAGTAAAGACAATAAAAGGTAGCTGTCTATCTCTGCATTGTACGGAAAAGCAGCTCACTTTGTTTTGCAATGGTGAATCTCTGAAACCTTCTTACTGTGTTTACAAAAGATCTCATTTGAATGTATTATGAAACTATAATAATAACAATAATCTTGCAACTACAGTACAGCAAACTTGGTTGCATGCTTATTTTTGTAAGGGCAGCCTTGAGCTTGAATTGCAATATGTGATGAATGAGTGACTAGTGTCTAAGCAGTCCTTTCTGTCATTGCTTGCACATAACCAAACCAATTACTATCCAGTTAGCCACCAAAAATATAAATGTTAAAAAAATAAAATAAATTCATACATAGATAAATATTTCAATTAAGGCCAAACTTTAACAGCAACAGAGCTACAGAGCTCTGTTATGAATTATGTGAGGATTAACTTTCAAAAGCTCATTAATCATAATAGATTATCAACCGTTTACATATATGGAGCTTTTATTTGCTTTACAGCTATTTTATTGCTCTGATTTAGTTTTGTATTTAAAAGGATTACTGCCTTAAAACAGTTGAGTTGAAGCAAATAAAAAAATTGTGTGTTTTCATACAGTTGAAGTAAATGGTAACCAATATGTTTATCTTAACATTTGAACAGCAGCTATTCTGTTTATATTTGTATAAACATTTATGTCACTTTAGCAAAAAAAATAGCAGTGATAAAAATAAATAAATGAACGAAATAAATAAATAAAATATTATGCATTTCTTGTATACCCCTGAACTTTGATTGCTTGAATTATGGTAAATATGATAAATTATGGAGACAATGAATATAAAATAGTAAAGCTGTTTTGCTAATGTGGCATGTTATAAAACTGATCGCCTGTGCGTGAAGAACTAGTTAAGAAACGGAAAGAATTCACAAAATAAGACATAAAGCTGAACTATTGTATTTTCATCTATTCAGAAATGTGTTCGAAATTCATATTTTAATTAAAATGTTGCTTTTACGCAATTCCAGGCATGTGCTCGTGAGATTGAAAACTGGACAAAAGAAACTAGTTGTGAGCGAGAGGTACAGACAGCTCAATAGGAGGAAATAAGACACCTTTCTCAATAATTTGGGAAGCCAAATACGATCTGGCTGTCAGAAAGTGGTGATGCACAAACCAAGATGCAAAGTTGTAATCTATGTCAAAACAGCCGATACAGAGAGTGGCGTGGAGGAGCGTTTGGGGAGGATAAAGTCTGTAGGAGAGGGGGAAATGTCATTTTGTTTGGAGGAAGAAAGACATGTCATTCAGTGCTAGACTATCGTTTCCAATCGTCAGATCAAATGCCAGTTTTGCTCCAGGACAACGTTTAAGCTGACAGAGGAAGCCTTGTTTGAGGCCGTTTCCGCAGCTTCCGTGGGCTTGCTGGGTTTGGGAAGAAACGTGCCTTGATTCTTTTAGTTTGTCCTACTTAATCATCGTTATATCTCTTCTGATCTCTTAGCTACTTCAAAACATATTTAAAAAGACAAATAAAACTAATTTAAATACTGAAATTGTTATTCGTTTATGATGATATTTAATTGTTGTTTAACAATATGTGAGCTGACATTGAGTATTAGAATGGAGCTATAATTCAAGTTATGAAAGCAAAAAGTATCCCTGTATGGGTTTGTATTATTTATATTTGTAAGATATGACACAGCTATGTAATTTCGCACAAGCAAAAGAGTGACTCTTTTATTGAATATCAGTGCGTGAGCTATAAAATTCAAACTTTATACAACAGTTCAAAAAACAAGAAGTTAATATTGAGTGAGTTACATTTTGTTTGTTTTTGCTGTTTCGCTAATGAAGATCTCCAAACTAAGACGATGCAGAACATTTGTGCGTCACAGAGCACACATGACAGAATCTGTTTTTAAATTAATAATTTGAGTCAGTGACTCAATGAGCCATTCTTAAAGAAAGTAATTTGCTCATTTCTAAATGAATCAACTTTTTTGAACAAATGGTTTGAATGAATGGGGAACTTAGAGAAAACTTTCACCCTCATTCCTGGTCACATGAATTCCTATTAAAACATTTGCCTAACAATGGTACACGTAACTGCATCTTTACCTTCACCAAACAGAATCACTTAATGACATATTTGCAAACACTTGTCGAATACCCCCCCCCCCCCAATCTATCGTTGGTCAGACAAACAGAGAGCCCCGTCCTAAAACTCACACCATTGGTTGAGCCATTGCTGCTCAAACAAACAGATAAAAGTCAATTTCAACCTTCAAAGTACTTATAGAGTTCTTAAAATTGTCATATTAAACACACTTAAAGAGGTTGAACAAAAACAGGGTTTGACACAAGAAAGAGATTGACTTCATACACAGATTGTTTAGTCTTGACTCTTGGGACACTTTGAAAGTCACACTGGATAGTAAACATGGCTGTCAACCCAATGTAGCCAAACAGTTCATGAGGGTCAGCAGTGTCACACTGTACAGGTAAAACAGTGATTCACATTTGATATCTAAGTAAATGTCTTTATCTGCTGCGTTGTGATTTATTAACCAGGAAAATTGTGCTTTTCAGACGTCTTGTTTTGAAATGACAGATACTGCACTTTTGAACTCTTAATATTTGTGTTTAGATTTGGACTTGTCTGCTTTGATTTTACAAAAGGTTAGGCCTTTTAAACAACTGAACAATTTTAGCAACTATGTTAAACAACTAAAAAAACGCACTCCCATAATGTGTGGTTGCCATAGAGTTGTTGTGCAGTTGCTAGGGTATTTTGGGTGGTTGCTAGGGTGTTTTGTGCTGTTACTAGCAGTTGTTGGCTGATATCTTGAGAGCAGTCTGGCCGATGACCAATATAATGCTGATATGATAAGTTTTTTTTACACAAATACTGTTTACACAGTACTGGAACTGACATCAGGCTAAATGTCTACTTCTGTTAATCAGCCATCCTGATGATTTATTGGTATATTATTAATATATTACTTGAAAGGCCAAAGTCAAAAGATTTGATCTAACTCTCATATTTCTGGTCTCTAGAGTAAGACTAGGCTAGAGGTAAAATGTGCTTTAATTCGTGCACATAATTATTACCTGTTGCACCATCTAGGCGTAGTGATACATCTGAGACTAAATCTTACACCTAGTTAAAGGTAGGTGAAAAGTGAAGAGTCATGATTTGCTCGGATGTTATTAATTTTTTGGATTCATGTCTGTGAATTAATTATTACTGCAAACGTGAACTGTAATATTTGGTCTTTACGGGCAGGCATCAGTCAAGAGATATTCACCGTGAAGCTCGCTCGACTATACCACACTGCAGACAGTAATAGACCGAACACAAAATATATTATTTCTGTATGTAATGCAGTAAAATATTAGATATTATCTATATGATTATCTTGGTTGAAAGAACAGCATTAATGCTTTTTTCTGGTTTAATCTTGATCAGATTTTCTCTAGATCCTACATTAAATTTATATTTTGAACTCACTCTTCGGGGAACAGACACAGTCTTAATAGATTGTACAGCGCAAGTAATTTTATCATTTAAGCGGGTGGAACAAAACTCATCATAATAGTTATTAGAGAATTGTCTTACTAGTCACATGGAGCGAAGTGTCCTGGAGATGTTGTCAGAGAGCAGCTCCGCTCCGATTCTGTTGGGGTGTAATCCATCAGCGCGAAACAGCCTAGGACGCTCCCAGAAAAGATTCCAGTTATTAACAAATAGCAGTTTCTGTTCTTTACACCATGACAACAACCATTCATTTAAAGCAAAAAGTCTACTGAACCTTTCGTGTCCTCGTCGATACGTGGGCAGTGGTCCTGACACGACGATCGTCGCCGCGGGCGTCGTGCTGCGAACCGTCTCGATCAGGCTCCTGAAGTCCCTCTTCAGCGTCTCCGTCTGCCGCAGCGTGGTGTCGTTAACCCCGGCGTGAAGCACGACTGCTCTGAGGCTCTCGTCGGCCTTCAGGATCGCGGGTATCTGTGCAGAAACATCGAGAACACGAGCACCAGGCAAACAGTGAGTGTGAGTGGTTCCAGGTGGAGATTATAAAGATCGGAGGCAGTGGAGGGGGAGAAGTCGTCGCCCGGGGCCTGGCTCACGTCCTCCACTGCGGGTGTACCCAGTGTCCATGGTGTCCCATTGCCAGAATGAAGGACATCTGGGAAGATTGTGTCCTGGGTGCACCGGGCCTGTGCAGAGAAACACACAGAGTAGATGTGGTGCCCATACGGAAATGTAATATATGACATATATGTCCCTATATCGCTAATGATGCCATCATATATGCTAAATATAAGACAATATATTGCTATCACATATATACAGATCTCTAGATATATGTTGATATAGGTTTATAACATATATAAATTTGGCATATTAAATTAGTATATTGACATATATTAATATGATGTATATGATTATTATTTATATAATACTGTATGTTTTGACCATATATGTAACCGATATGTTTAATTTATATATGCCAAACTATTCAAACAACATACATTTCACATGCCTATGGTTTCCTTATTCATGCGTTTTCCTTATTTGAACAGTTTAAACTTTTATCAAGTCTACACATCCACATTTCATTTCTATCCAATTTTCGAATCTTTTATAAAATGTATTATTTTACCTCTTCTCAACTGGGTCATAAAAAAAAAGAAATACTACACAAATTCTATTTGAAAACATACATTTTATTTTTTTCATCAATAGCCATATATCAATATCTATATGTAAGAAATTACACACATGCACTACATATGCAGATGCATACAGAATAATATACAGTTGTGTTTGTCTTCAAAAATCTAGGGGTTCTTAATTTAAATGCATTTCTCTAACTTATGCAGCTATGTAAACCTGGGTTCTCCACTAGCATTCAAAGAAAATAAACTTTTGGTGCTTTCAACAAAGTTTGGCAGAGCTGCAAAAACTGATGTCACTGATGCCAGACATAAAAAAAATAAATAAACAGTTACTTCATAATAGTTAAGAAATGTCATAATGTAATCACATCTGTGCTGTTCTAAAGGCATGTGCCCATCTTGACTTCTGAGAAACACTGCCACTCTGAGAGGCTCTTTTTATACACAATCAACTAGGGGTGGCTAAAAAAGTTGTGTGTTGAGTGTTCAGTAGTTTTCTAATTTTGCACAGCTTAACAATTTTTCTTTTTTAAATTAAAAATGTTTTAATAAAATGTTAATGTTTTACCTCTTTTACTGTATTACTTATTTTTTGATAACTGCACCGTTTAACATTTAAGGCTTAGGCATGTCATGTTCATTGCATTACATGTTTGTAAGTACATATCCATAATCTATATTTAAAAATATGTACGAAATTAATGAAATCATGTTTTTTTTTTTTTTACATTTGTTTAGTTTATATCATGCATTAATTCAAGATATTTTGCAAGTAATATACATAATATAAGAACATATCATTTAAAATATGTGCACACAATGTTTTTATATGTAATTTATATATTGCATATACATTAATCAAAATTATATATATATATATATTTCATTTTAAATGTAAAATATATACTAAGCCTATATAAAAACATATAAGGGACATATATATGTCACATATATGTAAGCAATATGCTATGCATATATGTTTAGTTTGTATTTTGAACATATATACAAAGAAATATATTTCATGTATATTGAAAATTATATATGTGACATATATTAAAAAAACACTATTATACATACATAAAATATATGGGCTACTTTTATATGTCAATATATGAAATTGTTCCATTTTCTAATAGGTTTTATATATGGGCATATATATATATATATATATGTACATATATGTTTTCCCTTTCTATGTGGATATATTTAATATATGTATATTTCATATGTGTACATATATTACATTTCCGTATGGGTGGGACTGTTAACAGCACGCTGTATACTTACCCCGGACTTGTGAGCGTCAGCCCGGGATGATTCCAGTGCGGCTCTCCGCTCTCAGCTGGGCCTGCCTCACCTCCAGGTCACCGAATCTGCTTCTCCATGGCCTCCAGCTCCAGCTCCTCCAACGTGTCGTCACCTGCAATCAAAGGTAGATATACATTCACCATTAAAGCAAGTAACAGTGAGTAAAGCAATGGTAATGTGTGTGAATAGAGGTTTAGCAAAGCATACGGGATTAGTGGCAACCACGCTGGCGATGCTAATGGGCTATAAGCTAATAGTGGACTCGGGAAATTAAAATAAAACTAGTGATGACAAGGCGCTCTGATTGTTTTACGATAGAGGATGTATTCACATGTTAAAGAAACCAACTAAAAAATAAACATGAATGAACATATAACAACTTACTGAAATGTATGATGTCTCATGCGATCACTCAATCTATTTTTCAACCCGACTTCAGTAAACCACTTTACTCAGGAAAGACATTCATTCTACATAAACTCGATAGTCAGCTAGAACAAAATTACTCTAGAGAGAAGTGTTGTATCACATGCATTATATTTTAAACTTCTCTTGTCGCCTTCATTTTTAATGTTTTTTGTTTGTTTGTTTGTTTTCTGTAATTTTAATAAAAAATCTGGCATGATAATGTGTTTGGAAATGTTTAGTCAATGAAATCATGGCACGGTGCCTTCACTTGCTCTGACGTCTTGAGAAATTCAGTTCTTTATTATTTGTAGTTGTAGTCAATGCAGAGTGGATACGATCATCTATGTGAAGCTGCATGTAGTCGTAGTATTTATCATAAAGCTGAATGTTTCAAATCCCAGCATAAGGCTTCAGTCTATGTTTTTTATCTTTTTTCCCCCACTGGATTTTTTTATCCTCCCCCAGGTGAAACTCATAAATCCAATCACTCAGAGAAGAAACCTCCTGTAAACAAGCCGCACATTTTGCGTTATCATTCATGTCTGTAGCACAAACAGTACCAATATAGTGTGTGTGTGTGTGTGTGTGTGTGTGTGTGTGTGTGTGTACATGTTTTTCTATCCCGGTGGGGACTTAAACCTGAATGTAAACTGACTCATTGGGATGTCACCGTGTTGACCTAAATGGAGGTCACCATGGCGAAACAAGCTTATAAATACATTTTTGTTTGTTTGTTTGTTTTTTGAGAATGTAAAAATGCTGAAAGTGTCCAGTGAGGTGTAGGTTTATGTGCAGACGAGGATAGAAAATAAAAAGGTTTTTAAATAAGATTTTAGTTTTTAGTAGAAAACCCATTACATCTATGGAGAGTCCCCACAAGGATGGTAAATGTGTGGAAAATAAAATGTGTTTTTTTTTTGTTTTTTGTTTTTTTTTGTTTAGTATAGTTTAGTTTAATTTAGTTTAGTTAATTTTGTTTGTTTGGTGCTTTTTTTGTTTTTGTAGTTTTGTTTATTTATTATTTTTTTTAGTTATTTTGTTTCAGTTTTTTGTGCACGTGTGTTTTTGTGTTTTTATTTTGTTCTGATTTGTATTTTTTATTGTCTTTTTATTTTGTGTTTTTTGTTTTGTTTTGTGCTTTTATTTGGTTTTAGTTTTGAGTTTTTTTATTTCTCATTTGGTTTTTTTGTGTTTTTGTTTTGTTTGGTGTTTTTGGGGGGAGTTTTATGTTTGTTTGTTTTATTTAGTTTTGTGCTTTTTATTTTTTATTATAATTTTTTTTAGTTTGTTTTGTTTTTAATTTTTCTTTTTTGTGTGTTGGGTTTTTATTTATTTATAATTTTTTTTTTTTTTTTTTTTTGTATGGGACGGGATGAGTTAGGCTACACACCAAATACTAATACTTAGGGCTATATGTTTCTTGAACCCTAACTACGAGCAAAAGCACCACTCGTTATTAGTATATGTAGTTTATTAATATCTATGGCATAGTGAGCCTGTCATTTTGGCGATACTGTGTGGCCTACTTACAGTGTGTGTCACACCTGCAGGGGCGAGTGAATCACCTCTGACTCACTCAGGTAAATGTCAAACAGCCTCCAGGCAGAAACGCTAGCTAATGCTGAGTAATGACATCAACCCCTGTAATGAAATCAAACGAAAGTCTGCTGTGAAAAACATCACAGGAAAAGAGAGAGTAAGTGAGGAGAGATGTATTTCATTACATTAGGGCTTAATCAACAACCTTAAAAAGGATCTTCTCATTTTATGGCATGGGTGGAGTTAAATGCAAGTATTTCTTCCCCTAGCCCTCCTCCATTTGTGGATAAACACGGGCTGAATGCTGCTATCTCTGATCAAAGTGTTTCAGGTGGTGTCCATGCAGATAAAGCAGGATTAGCAGCACATACTGAGCAAATAATTGCCCTTCCTTTGAAATCCTGCGTTTGGAGAGAAAGGATAGTGCTAGTTTGCCATGGAGACCACAGTCCTGTATGAGCGCTAATACTGCCGCTCCTCTAATTTGATTGGCCTTTTAATGATATTGATAAGTGCTAATCAAAAATAACCCCCATTTCAGTAGCAACTCATGATTAAATTCAGTGCTGGGCTTCCATTAATTATTTTCTTCTTTAACGTTTGATAATGAAGAGCACACCTGTGGACTAAGCTCTTGTCCAGCCTCATAGATCATTAATCTGAAACCATTTCAACAGAAGGCATGTCAAATTTATTTATTATCCTTTATTAATCCTTATCTAATAGCTCATCTAACTGGCCTTTAAAAGTTTAGGATAATTAAGACACTACATTTCTCTAAGCCAAAAACTTGTGAATATGCCTAAATTGATGAATCTCCTCAAAACACATCAGCTTTGAATTAAAAATGAATTTGAAATATCTAGCATTAAGTAAGCCTATTTTAAAGATCAAGAAGTTTAGTTTTGCATTTGTTGTTTGTTTGCCATGTTTGTTTTGATGTTTGCTTTGCGTTTTTGTGGGGTTCTCTTACGAGAGCTCTCTCGTACTGCGTCTTAGCTAAGACGCTACGGGAAAAGTCTCTTTTCACGAAATACTGAAGCAAAAAATTATCCTTAATTTTGTATTTTTGTAAAGCGCATTTGCAGCAGTACACAGCCATAGGCGAGACGGCTCGCTCGCTCACTGGCTTGTTCTGCGGCAACTGCACAGCCTATCGAGCGCAGGCTGATGCAACATCAGACCAATAAGGGCGCTTCGCGCCCTTCTTGCCACTTCCCGCCGAAACGGGTGTGGCCCAACCTATAAAAGGAGCTCGAAAAGGCTGACTCACCTGATTTTTCATCTCTTCAGCGAAGCTCACGCATCGCTGGATCACGAGGAAGCAAGCGCCGTCTGGAAGAGCACATCAGCAGGACGAGCCATCCTGAAGCCGCTGGCACCGCCGCCTTCCACTGCCGTTCCTGCTGCGCTATCCGGCGCCCATATCCTTTATAATCCTTGTTCTGTCATAATCTGTGTGTGTGTTCGCCCTGCGACGCACGTTCACAAAAGAGCTGCGTCTTTTTAAAGATGCCTTCGTGCGGCTCGTGCAGAACCCCGCTCAGCGAAGGAGATCGTCATGTCATCTGCGTCTCCTGTCTGGGTGAAGACCATGCAGCGCTCGCGCTCGCTGATGGAGGATGTCCTCATTGCGAGCTGATGCCTATGGTGACTCTGAGGACTCGCCTGGCATACTTCTCGAAGCCTGCATCATCCGCTGCGCCGCAGCGCCGTAAGAAGCGCCGCTCGCAGCGCCTACCAGAACCGCCTCCAGCTCGGCCGAGCTCGCCGGTTCCCTCCGCTTCGCCGGTCTCCCCTGCATCGCTTCCCGATGCTCAGTGTCCGCTGCTTGCCGACGCGTCATCGGAGGAAGTGGATCTCAGGCCCGCGTCGGAGGAAGAAGACACGTGCTCTCTGCTGGCTTCGGGCAGTGAGGGTTGGACGAGCTCCGTGGATCTCGCGCCAGCTGCTCAGAGGCCCAGCAGACGGGGGGATATCGATAAGGAGCTGATGCGTGTACTCTCGTTGGCCGCGGCGAGCCTCGGCCTCGAGTGGTCTGCACCAGCGCCCCCTTCACGTTCCCGGCTGGATGGTAGCTATCTTCCGGATGAGCGCTCTTCCTCAAGCTCAAAACACGCCCCTTTTCTTCCTGAGCTTCACGAAGAAGTGGCGAAGGCTTGGGACGCTCCATTCTCGGCGAGAATCCGCTCATCTGTTTCGCCAGCATTCTCCACACTGGACGGTGCTAAGAACAGAGGCTACCTGTCACTTCCGCCGGTGGAACAGGCTATAGCAGCGCACCTTTGCCCGCCCTCTGCTGGACGGCGGACTAAGGCGGCGTTGCCATCCAAAGCCTGCCGCATGACGTCATCGCTGCTCACACGGATATTCTCTGCTGCTGGGCAGGCTGCGTCTGCGTTACACACCATGGCGACGCTACAGATTTTCCAGGGCGATCTTCTCCGCAAGCTGGATGAGATGGGACCTGAAGCGATCTGTCTCGCGGATCTGAGGAGTGCTTCGGATCTCTCCCTCCGCGCTGCTAAGTCCGCTGCACAGGCCATGGGACGGGTTATGGCTTCCGCTACGGTGGCTGAGAGGCATTTGTGGCTGACGCTTTCTGACATCAAGGAGTCTGAGCGCGCTGCGTTTCTTGACGCTCCGCTAACTCCTACCGGCCTCTTTGGATCTTCCGTCAACGAGTTTGTGGAGAGATTCGCCGAGGACCAGAAAGCTTCACAGGCGTTCAAGCACTTCTTGCCGAAGCGCTCCAGTTCTGCAGCTAGCCGCTCTAGACCGGCCCCACAGAGCTCTCAGTCACGCCCACCGCCTCCTGCTGCGCCATCACGACAGCGTCAGCAACGCAGCTCGGGACCCCGTTCTCGCTCTTCGAGCCGTCGCCCCGCGCCGCGGGAGCCGCGGCAGAGGATTGCGGTGAAGCCAGAAGCCCCGAAAGCATCCTAGCACTGCTGGGAAAGCGCCGGTGTTCGAGTTCCGCTGCGGCCGAGCTCTCACCCAAGCGCGCCGCTGTTGCAGTTCCAAGAGTTGCGACTGCCTCAGTGTTTTCTGCAATGAGCAAGCCTGCACGAGTGCCCGCTTGCCTGCACACAAAAGCCGTTATCACGGCTACCCAGATGTTTCACAAAAACAGCGTTTTTTCTGGTGTCCCGGCCACGGCCGATGGTGCTATAAATGTTGTGACGATGCCCACTCCTCAGTGCCCATCTCCACATGTAAGCACAGCCCTACACACAGGGCCTGCGCTCATAATGTCGACTCAAGTCGGTCGCGCACACTACATAGTAAACGTGCCCACCCCTCAGTGCCCACAATTACTATGTCACACGCGTCATGCGGTTTCTGTAAAAACGAAACCCGTGCACGCTCGTCCGGCCACGGCCGATGGTGCTTTAAATGCAGTGACGATGCCCACTACCCAGTGCCCATCCCCACATGTAAGCACAGCCCTGCACACAGGGCGGGCGCACATAAGATCGACACAGATCGGTCGAGCGCGCCGCATAGTAAACGTGCCCACTTCCCAGTGCCCACATACACTATGTCACTTACGGCGCGGGGCTTCTGTAAAAACGAGGCCCGTGCACGTACATTCTGCACAGGCAGACGGCGAGTTGGAAGTGGTAAAAGTGCACACATGCAACCCACGGTTACTCGCAGATATATTGAGTCCCACGGGACCCGCTCAGCCTCCCTCCAGTCGGTTAAGCGCCGGAACGGGGTCGAGGATGAGCGATCTGCCCGCTGTGATCAGCGCGCTCCCCGCCTCAGATGCGCAGCACACTCGAGCGCCGCCGTTGCCCAGTCAACGGAGCGCGTGTCACATCCAGCCCTTAGCCATTCATGCGAATGCATGGTCAGCGCTTCCAGGGGTTTCGGATTGGGTGCTAGGCATTATAAAGAGAGGCTACTCGCTACAGTTTTCTCGACGCCCACCGCGCTTCTCAGCGCGCGTCGAAACTACGGTCAAAACAGAAGTAGCACACATACTTCGGGCCGAAATATCGAAACTGTTGAGCAAAGGGGCTGTAGAGCCTGTGTCTCAAGCTCAAAGCGAGGGGGGGCTGTACAGCAGATACTTTCTGGTGCCCAAGAGAGACGGGGGTCTCAGGCCCATACTGGATCTAAGGCAGCTGAACAAGGCATTGATGAAACGCAGTTTCAAAATGCTCACGACCAGGAAGCTCCTCGCGCAGATTCGCGGAGGGGACTGGTTTATGTCAATAGATCTGAAGGACGCGTATTTTCAAATACAGATAGCGTCAAACCACAGGCGGTTTTTGAGATTCGCCTTCGAGGGCCAGGCATACCAGTTTGCAGTCCTGCCATTCGGCTTGTCCGTAGCTCCTCGTACGTTTACGAGGTGCATGGATGCAGCGCTCGCTCCTCTCAGACTCAGAGGCATACGAGTGCTGAATTATTTGGACGACTGGCTAGTTCTGGCCCAATCACGAGCGGAGCTCGTGAACCACAGGGCTGTTTTACTCGATCACCTCGAGAAGCTCGGCCTCAGTGTCAATTGGGCGAAGAGTTCGCTGAACCCCAGTCAGACGATCCTGTTTCTGGGTATAGTTCTGGACTCGTGTTCCATGACGGCGCGACTGTCACCACAGCGCACGATGGGCATTCAGCGCGCAGCGAGTTCTTTCCGCTGCGGCGCGACTGTGTCGCTCAAACACTGTCAAAGGATGCTGGGTCTCATGGCCTCAGCATCTCCGGTTCTGCGGCTGGGCCTGCTCCGCATGCGCCCCCTGCAGTTCTGGCTGAAGGCTCGGGTGCCGCGCAGAGCGTGGGCGTCTGGCCGGCTGCATTTCAAGGTCGATCAGAGCTGCGTTGCGGCTCTAGCACCTTGGACAGCGAACGGCTGGTACCGATCAGGTGTAAGCCTGGGGACTTCCCCGAGTGTGAAAATGGTGTCGACGGACGCCTCCACTTCGGGATGGGGAGCGCTGCTCGAAGGCAGACCGTCCTTTGGCCTATGGTCAGAACGGGAAAAGCTCCATCATATCAACTGCCTGGAAATGCTGGCAGTGGAGAATGCGCTGACGCGCTTTTGTCCCCATATCAAGGATCACCACGTCGTAGTCCGTTCGGACAACATGTCCGTGGTGTCCTACATAAATCGCCAGGGCGGTCTCGGGTCCCGAAACCTGTACAGGCTGACGGAACGCCTCCTGATTTGGGCTCAGCGCAACGTGCGCTCGCTGAGAGCGGTGCATGTGCCTGGACTGCAGAATCTGGGTCCAGACAGGCTGTCCAGAGGCAATGTCCCTACGAGCGAATGGTCTCTACACCCGCAAACAGTTCGGCTGTTGTGGGAGAGATTTGGCAAGGCGGAGGTGGACCTCTTTGCGTCCCACGAAAACGCTCACTGCCCCGCATTCTTTTCCAAGAACGAAAGCGCGCTGTCACGGAAATGGCCGTGCTGCCCGCTTTATGCGTTCCCTCCCGTCTCCCTCCTTCCGCAGGTGATAGAACGGGTGAGAGAAACGAGATGTTCAATACTGCTTGTGGCACCTCTTTGGAAGAACCAACCATGGTTCCCAGATTTGATGCAATTAGCGGATGTCGCCCCATGGCCGGTACCGTTGAGGAGAGATCTCCTCTCGCAGGCCAGGGGCTCGATTTGGCACCCTCAACCGGAGTTGTGGTCCCTCCATGTATGGGCACTCAACGGTTACCCGCTGATCTCGCAGTGGGAGTGCTAAATACCATCACTCAGGCTAGAGCTCCGTCGACACGACGTCTGTATGCCTCGAAGTGGTCGGTGTTCTCCAGCTGGTGCACAGCTCGAGGTTATTCACCCCTTAGTTGTGAGGTGACGGAGGTCCTCTCCTTCCTACAGGAGCTGTTGGATAAGGGCAGAGCCCCATCCACGCTCAAAGTTTATGTGGCGGCCATCGCGGCGTTTTCTGAAACGGCGTCCGGTCAGTCAATAGGAAGGAACGATTTAGTCATCCGGTTCCTCAGAGGAGCTAGGAGGCTGAATCCTCCCAGGCCTCCGTCAGTCCCTATGTGGGACCTCGCGGCGGTTTTGGAGGCCTTGAAGGGTCCCCCTTTTGAGCCTATCCAATCGGTTAGCCTTCAGCATCTGTCGTTCAAGACAGTATTCTTGTTGGCTCTCGCTTCTGTGAAGCGTGTGGGTGATTTGCACGCGCTCTCGGTGAGCCAGTCGTGCTTGGAGTTTGGGCCCAATGACTCAAGGGTCATACTCAAACCTAGGCACGGTTATGTGCCGAAATCCCTCAACACACCGTTTCGGGCTCAGGTTATTGCCCTGTCCGCCCTGCCGGTGTCAGGGGAGGATGGAGACTCGAGTCTTCTTTGCCCTGTCAGGGTTTTAAGAGCTTATGTGTCTCGCTCTGCTGCCTTTAGGCAGACGGAGCAGCTATTTGTCTCATTCGGTGGACGTTCCAAAGGAATGGCTGTTTCGAGACAGACTCTATCCAGATGGATAGTTGACGCCATAGCGTTAGCTTACGCTTCCAGGGGCCTTCAGTGCCCGTTGGGCGTCAGAGCACACTCCACAAGAGGCATCGCCTCATCGTGGGCGTGGTCTACTGGGATCTCCTTGCAGGATATATGTATGGCGGCGGGTTGGGCCTCGCCGTCTACATTTATCAGGTTCTATAACCTGGAGGTTCCCGCCTTGCAAGCAAGGCTGCTGTCGGTATAGAAGAATCAGGGCCCTGAGGGGAATTCTGAATTCATGAGCGCTAGACGCTGCCGACTGTTATATGGGCAGTATTGCGTAAGACCCGCATTGCCACATTGGTCAGGCCTTGCCTCGGCTGTGTGATGTCATATTGCCGCATCTACGGATGCTGCTAGATATGGGACGGAGGGTTTTTTCCCCCTTTTTCTGTCCCGGACTCTCTGTGAGTCCCTCAGGTGACTGTGCACTGTATATCCTGGGCGTTGCTTCAGGTTTATCGGTGTGTGATCCCTGCGCGCACGGCGTTTTACATCGGGTTCCCGTAGCGTCTTAGCTAAGACGCAGTACGAGAGAGCTCTCGTAAGAGAACGTACTCGGTTACTAAACGTAACCTCGGTTCTCTCTAGAAGAGCGAACGAGTACTGCGTTCTCTGCCGTGCGTACGATTCACTCTGGTTCGCTTCGGCGATGAAATAAATCAGGTGAGTCAGCCTTTTCGAGCTCCTTTTATAGGTTGGGCCACACCCGTTTCGGCGGGAAGTGGCAAGAAGGGCGCGAAGCGCCCTTATTGGTCTGATGTTGCATCAGCCTGCGCTCGATAGGCTGTGCAGTTGCCGCAGAACAAGCCAGTGAGCGAGCGAGCCGTCTCGCCTATGGCTGTGTACTGCTGCAAATGCGCTTTACAAAAATACAAAATTAAGGATAATTTTTTGCTTCAGTATTTCGTGAAAAGAGACTTTTCCCGTAGCGTCTTAGCTAAGACGCAGTACTCGTTCGCTCTTCTAGAGAGAACCGAGGTTACGTTTAGTAACCGAGTACGTTTTGTTTTTGCTTGTTTTGTTTTTGTTTGGTAATTCTGTATTTTTTTTTTTTTTTGGTGATTTGCATGTTTTTATTTGTTTAGCATTTTTGTTTTGTTTTTCTTTTGTCTTTTGTATTGATTGTTTTGTACTGTTTCATGTCTTTTTTCTTTTTTCATTATTTTGTTTTTTTTATTCTTACCCCATTATTAAGAAATAAAATATTACACATTGCAATTAAAATAGGATTATTTTTGGCCCTTTTTTTCCTTTCTAGTTTTTTTTTCTCCTTTTTTTAAGCAAAGCATATATTATTGAAACTTTTCAAATCCTAAGAATCCTGAGGGTGCATGTTTTATTTGTATTATTTTTTTTACAATGTACTTTCAATTGAGTTTCAATTTTTAATAGTTTTTAAAAAAGAAATACAAATTCAAGTAATATCAAATAAGATCAGTCTGTTTGCTGGTGATTTTGACTGGCAGAAATGGGAAGAACTAAGTCACTTGAGTTGTTTCGAATGGTGTCTTCACAACACAAGCTGATTTGGAGGAGTTAATGATCCATTTGTCTATGTGCCGCCAGGGATGTAACCCCTAATCCAGCTCAGTGAGACCCCAGCCCCACGGGACGTCCCACAGCCCAGCCAGAGTTACTTTGAGAAATGTACACAAAGCTGCATTTGCTTAAGATGCTGTCATGAGTGTGTGTGTGTGTGTGTGTGTGTGTGTGTGTGCTCTCCACACATTTGTGCACGGTGATGTGGATGGGTCAGCGCTGCTTTGATCCCTCGCTAAAACACACATCAACACAAATTCACAAACAAACATTTGATGCCATCCCAGAAGAGCTCAAGTGAAATGGTAGTCAATCCGGAGCGCTCAAGGAGACACAGGAAGGCAACTCTTCTGAGTATATTACGTAATGCTTCTACAGTTCTCAAGGCTCTTCATTTCGTTTCCTTAGTGAAATGGTTTATATCATCTCCCAAAAAGTAAAATGTAACAGTTTATGTGGAGATTCAAGTTTTCGGGCCTCCTTCATACCACAGACTTGAGAAATTAGTTTATGCAGTAATCCCAAAAAGACTTTGGACACTTAAGTTACACTTAATATCTGAATGTCGATCGAACAAACAAATGTAAATAAACCAATATATTTTATGTAAATAAATAAATAATTAAAAAATATGTAAATTGAAAACAAATCTATTTTTCTTAAAACGTACTGTTTAAATAAATAATATATTTGAAAAAAATGAATACATAAATGAATGAATAAATTTAAACAATTGTATTTATTTTTATCAATAAACTGTACTAGTGAGCCAAAGTTTGACATTAAATGATAATATGACTTGTTTGGCAGGCTTTGGCAGAGGCAGTTTTGTCAATCACGGTAAACGATCCTCACTGCACAACAAATGCTAGCATTGCACAGCATCATTTCTCCTTTACAATTCAGTTGCTAGGAGACTTTTGTTGACAAAGCAAACAGTGGCATTCCAGTTCTGATTCCTGATATGTCAGTTTCAGAAGAGACATCTAATAGAAGTATCCCGCCTCTGACTCTGAACTATCAACATATTCTACTTCATATGCGTTGTTCTGTTTAATGTGCCTTTATTAATCTACTACACATCGCTTCCACAACAGCTGCTTAAAAGACTGCTACACTGTTCAGAAACATAGTTAATTCTGAGAAAGGTTACAGCAGCATTACACAAATCAGATATCAATTGGTTAAAAAAAAAAGAAATCTCTTGCAGTTTGTTGAGATTGTAAGTAAAACAAAGTGTCCTACAACGTGTGTATAAATTATAGTAACACTTTATTTTGATATTCATAAAAATCTCTAATCAGATATTTCGATCAGATCTCAATTGGTTTAAAAATTTTATTGCAATGACATTTAGACATTTTAGATAAAATTAAGTGCTCAATTTAACTTTTTGGGGCAACAACACGTGTTTATAAATGTTATAGTGCACTTTATTTTAATATTCTTAAAAAAATCTCTTATCAGATGCTGTAATTTAACATTTTAAGTTAAATTAAGTGTTCAAAAATGTGTGTGTATGTTATAAATCTCTGATGAGATACCAACTGGTTTTAAATTTTGCAACTACTGCAATGCCTTTTTAATAATAATAATAATAATAATAATAATAACTTTATTTTGTATAGCGCTTTTAAAAGTCAATTCTCAGAGCGCTCACATAAGCAAAATTTAAGTACAATTAAGAATCCGAAAGGGTTTTGGGGCCACTCTACATATTTGTGTATACATATTGTATGTTCGTGTAATGTTCATAAAAATCTTTAATCTGTATATCAATTGGTTTAAATTTTGTATCAATTGAAAAAGGAAAGTGCTACTATAATATAAACACTTACGTTTTTTGGACACTTCATTTCACTAGCAATGTCTCAATGTCATTACAATGGACATGAAATTATTATCTGATCAGAGATTTAACAAATAAAAAATAATAATAATAATAAAAAAAATAAACTCTTACTCTAAGCCTACCCAGAATAATTTCAAATGAATTGGAAACATCTTTAACTGTCAATTATAAGATGTGGTTTCCTAATGCAATAAGAAGTGTTAAAGCACGATTAAACCCCTCTCTCACCATCTCCTTCCCCGCTGATAGAAACTTTTCAGAGATGAACAATACCCAATTACACATTGAGATAAACACATCAAATGCCTACTTCAATTGTTTCAGAAACAGATTGGAATTAAATTAGAATGAAATTGCTGCTTTTACACGACTTTTCTGCCTTCAGAAAATGACTCACTCCACCACAATGACAGGACTGTTTCATTTTGTAAATACACAATGGTTCTTTGTCTCTTTTGTTGCTTTTGACTTTCAAAAGCGCGCTAAAATTGTCTTTTTCTTCTCTTTTTTGGGGGCTAAATGCATTATTAATGAGCGGTGGCCTACGTTTACATCATAGGAAACACTCGAATGTCATAAAAGTGCAATTTTACTTGTTACAAAATGACTGACTAAATACCACATGTCAGTGTCATGTTTGAAGATGCGCCACATGATATCTTTGTCATCAAACAGCAGCGAATCATGCTTGAAGACAAGCAATGTGAATGACTGTCAAAACAGCGCTCACTCACTGTAAAAGCTGGGAGTGAATGCTGTAATTTGCTGCAGAAATTAATTATCTTGATTAATCAAACTTGTGAAAAGTCCAGAGCTTGAACAAGGGAGGCAAGAGATGCTGATAGATCTCAAAGAAGGCTAGTAGTTGAAAAACAGGCTAAATATTTTAAAAGTTTCAAGCATGTTTGGCTTTCTTTTATGTAACTGTGAACAACAATTTTGTCTAACAAGAAATGAACTGAAATCTTGTACATGATCTAAGTAGGGCTGTCAGTGGATAAAACATTTAACCATGATTAATCTCAATATTGTTTCTGATTAAACATGCTCAGTTTCTGAATTATGTTTCACGTTATTGGTTTCAAACCATTTCCAATCGGTTTTTAGAAATCGCAAGAACCGCATGCAATGATGAAAGAAGTGATGTTGTTAAACATATTTAGCCTAGCGTGTTTTAACACGCTTTCCTTGACAGATCAAGATTAGAAAAAAAATGTCTTCACAGTGTAGCTCAAAAACCCATGATGGGTTTATAGACTCTTGAAGAAAAGTGTCGGACGGTTCATGAAGCCAAAGGGCATCACATTACATCTACACAATCCCATATCCAGTGATAAAAGAGTGATGGAGAGGAAACATCTGACTGATCCTTATATCCTGATAATGTTCCTGTAGCTCAAGTGGTAGAGCATTGCCTTATCAAGGTTGGGGGTTCGATTCCTCGGGAACACATGATATAAGTTTTGACATGAATTTCCAATCGGATTTTATCTACATTGGTGTAAAACATTAATACACTTTTACATATATTTAATGTTTTAGAATTTTACAATCTCTTACAAGGAACTGCAAGACTATTCAATGAAAAAAAAATAACATTTCAGAATATTTTAACATACTAGGGAACAATGACAATGCGTAAGAGAGAGAGAGTAAGCCTTTTGTGGCTCAAACAGTAGGTCATGGGTTTGATTCCCAGGGAAAGCACTGATTAAATTTAAATGTGACCCTTGAATGCAAAATACATCAACTTTGGATAAGATCATCTGCCAAATGTATAAAAGTACATGCTAGCATATTTACTAAATATTATGTTTTAGATTCACATTATATTTTAAGGTGAATTTAGATTTTATCTACACTGTCTTATTTGTTAGTGTAGCAAGTTATCATTCTAAATTTAAATGACATGCTTTACATAAAAAATGTAAAAATCCCTGAATCTTGCATCTGACATGGCTTCACAGTGAACTTGTTGAATCCATTGATGAACAACTTCCCTGAAACTGGCATATGCTTTTATCTTTAAAAAAAATAAATGTATTTTTATTATTTGACAAAAAAAAAAGAATGAAGCCAACAACTAAAAACAAACAAATAACAAATAAAAAGAGAAAGTTCTCATAAGTTTAGAGTGGAAACTAGTCTTGAAAGTGTAGCCCAAAGACACAAGTCTTATTAGCAGAAAAAAAGGGGTTTCATTAATTTCCAATGGAACTTTTCAGAGCGTTTCAGAGCACTGGAGTGGAAAGCATTTGGAGAGGCCAGTGCTTGGCAACTGGGCTAATCTATGATCTCATTTGAGAGTCTGACATCAGCCTATAGGCATCTAGAGGAGGTTCTTAGCCCGGGTCCTCCAGTGTTTGGTGTTCAATCGCTGAAGGATATGTAGCATCAACACTACAAGCACTGAGGACCTCAAGTGCTCACGAGAACCTTTCCTCACTATTGAAATTGGTCATAACGCTCTCATTCACTCTTTCGACCAATACATGTTTTAATATCTCAAACATTTATTTTTGAAAAGTTCTAAAAGAAATGAAAAACTAGCAACAAATAAACACACACACACACACACACACACACACACACACATACACACACACAAAACAACATTTCTCTGAAGATTTTACAGGCATGCAATTAAAAATTCCAGCGTTTCTTTCTCTGTTATCATTGTGGGGCCGAGTGCCTCCTGCAAGTGCTGTCAGTTATCTCTGTGTGTTCATGTAAGCGATCATGACACACAAAAGCAGTAAAATGGCAAACATGAATACTCCAGGAAGGAGGAATTTATTTTGTGGGGGAAATGTGCAGAAACAGTCTCCTCCTTGTTGTGGTGGGGCTGCTCTTATCACTTTTGTGGCCTACATGACGAGAGGGGCTTGATAAGAGGTGCACAAACGCAGCTTTTCTTTCGGCACGCAACATGAACCTTCCACGCTCTCGTATGAGTGGCAGGGACATCCTCAACAATTCACGCTCCATTCACAGACCAGGACAAAATGTGAAGGAGGAAAAGGAATCTGACCCTGGAAAAGCGGTTTATTTATTTATTTTTTTTTTGTAGCAGAAATGTTAGATCAAGAGTTAATTTCTGAACATTTCACTTTTTGTTGAAAATGATAGAGTGAAGCAAAACTTTACTTCAATGAAATGGCAACTGAATCTCTACCGAGGCCACATCTTAGAAAGTTTCCAAACGTTGATGGTTAAAGGCATTATGGAAGAGTAAAAGGAATCTGTCTGTGAAATTATTTATTTTATTTTAGTTATTTTGTTTTGGAAGAAAAATCAATTTATTTATTTATTTATTTTGGAGTATTACAAATTTCAAATCGAGCATTAAACGCTAAAAACATGCAAAAAGTAGTAAAAGTTGATTTGAGTACCTCATAGTGAATGCATTTGATTAAAACTAAAATTTTAACCATATATCAAGGCTGGATTTTGTGCTTTTTTTCAAATCTGATATTTTTGTCTAAAAACAAAGAGTAAACACATTTCACTTTCCGTTGCTGATAACTCCTTGTAGTGATGAAATGTAATTGGAAGCGAACACTTTCCATCAATAAGTCCGTTAATTTTATTAAGGCCCCAACTTCCAAACGACTTGTTGCTGCTGAAGCAGGGCCATGCCTGCACCCTTAAGGAGCGGAGGCTTGCACATTTACTTTCCGAGAGCTGAATTTGTGTTTGTAAGGAAGGCTCCCGGGGCCTTTGTTTTCAGGCCTTGATGTGTGACCAGCAACCCACAGGCCTCCCCTTCACCTCCCGGCCCATTCTGCCCGCGTTCTGCCCACCCATACTGACACAGCAGGGGGAAGGGTTTCAGAGGAGCCTGCATCAAAAGCTCAAGGAGAAAAAATGGCTTTTCAGGGCTCTGATGTGTGGGAATCGAATGAGGGGCCGAGCTCAAATCCGGTCTCCAGGCAACCGCGGGTGATATGCCGCGGGAATATCATTAAAGTTGGAAACTAAGCAGTCTCTGTGAATTAGTAAACCTAATCAGCACGGTTTTAAAGAGCCGGAACGGGAGGGGGGACGCCGCAGAAAGGATGACACACCACACTGGAATCACGGTTGGTCTAGTCTGTTGGGGCTTGCTGAGTCGGTTGGGTTTTATCAAGTGAAATATTTCCAGAATATTTTGTTTCGAACAAATGCGAACAAACGAAAGAAATTCCGTTAAACACCAACGAGCTGCTCACAGAAGCTAAATACGGTAACTGCCACGGCTGCAGCTGGCCTTCCATCACAAGATTAATAAGTTGCCGTTTCCAAGCCGACCAGAACCTAGTGGGAACCATCCGGTGCCTCTGTGAATTGTGGGTAACGGCCTCACCACAAGCTGGCCCGGGTTTACTGCCCTGTTTTGTCCTCTCCTTAAAGTGAAGAAAACATCTGTGACTAGAATGATGTCACTGAGAAAGTTTTGAAAACCTTGCTTTTTGAAGCTGACGCATTTTAGTTCGAAACTTAAGGGATTTGTAAGGGCCTGCAAAATAATTTAGATGTAGATGATTCAAAACTTAGTATTATTTTGTATTTTTAGTCATTAAATTACTAGCTGTGACATTTCACTTTACCGGAAAAAAAAAATTGACGTTGTATTTGTATCATTCAATGCTTTTGTACACAATGTTAATACCTAAATAAGCTCAAAAGGTATCACTTATTAAATTATAACAATCCAAAAAAAAGGACCTTATGTTTATTAAGCAAACTCTGAGTGAGTTAGCACTGATCAATTAGTTTGTCCACTAATAAAGGCTACGCAGTGGCACTGCCCCCTAGTGACACTTTATACACTACTGAGGGACAATAACTACCCCCTACACACTTACTGGATGTGTAATAGGAGTCAATTATTATTCTAAAACTCTTGTTTACATGCTTGTTTACATGCTTGTTTACATATATATTGATATATATTGATATTGATATCTGGACCCTAAACTAAATTGTTAGCAAAGCACTTATCTATTATCTTCTTTTTCTATTATTATTTAGAACATTTGTGTCTTTGATTTCCTGTCATAAATTAAAAGCAGAAAATGTGCAAAACCTAAATGAAGTACTTAATATTGTATATATTTTATTATTGTGCATATATTACTCATGTTTATTTTTTATAATTTTGGCAAGTTGACGATTGGCCGCTACTGGGGCTTGCTGTAGTAAATGCTGCTTTGTGTGCCCATGTCCGTAAGTTCAAATGAATCCAAACTAGCTCTTAACATTTAAAACGGGCCTTTGATTCAGGTTTCATAGCACTGTAAGGAATACAGTGGGTGTAATGAAGCAGTACCCAGTGCAGATAAGAGCCTATATTATGGGTAATCACTACTCTAATGCAGCTTTAACACAAGAGGGAAGAAAAAAAAATGCTGGCTGATTATTGCACGGCCATTGTATTCTCTCAGCCTATAAGTAGAAAACACACATATTAGCCTTCATATTGGTAATAGGCAACAATTACGTCAAATTACTGGTGTCATAGTGGTGAAAAACTTTCCCCGCCTCAGATGCAGTGGTTAACTCTCAAAATAACTATAAGTCACCCAATATGATTGCCTTATAGCTCCAGCTTCCACATAGCACAAAGTAATTTTCGTCCATCAACAATATTCAAGGTAAAGCTGAACTTTTACTCTGCTTCAGTCCTCTCATCTGGTCCTTTGACATCACCGCTGGACAGGGTACAAGGCCTCTACAGTATCTGCTGATTGCCCACCACACTGGAAAGACAAACCCTGCTCCCAGAAGAAAATTAGCGCATTTAGCTGTCAGCGCCGGTCTCGCTTTTCAATCCCAACCAACTTTGAGAGAGCCCTGTTTTTTTCCTCTCCTCTGTCCTCTGGCTTTTCTTTTGCTGGAAACCTGATCTCTACATAGCTCAAAGATCAAGAAAAAAAGGTGTAAACTGCGTATAAAATGCAATAGTCCATCCCTCTATCAGATTCTTTAGATCTGGTGGAGGAGTTCGGGAAATTTGGAGGAGTTCTTGGTGTTTACTGTAACTTTGTAGTCAGTGAAACCAATGCAAGTAGTAACACACCAAAATACTGTAATATTTCAGTTAAAATATGTGCATATTGTATCTAAACTGCAATTGATAGCCACATTTGACAGATTTATCCAAAAATGTTTTTTTTTTTGAACAGTAATCAATCTTGATACCATGTTGAGTCACAACTTGGTGTCCGATGTAAAATATGGGGCCTGAAGAAAAACTAGTTAAGAAGTGTAGATATATAATAATGGTACTGAAGTATTACCATAACAATTACCATAATCAAACATGATAACTCCAGAATAGATTTAACAGCATTTTATTGCTAAGAATGGTGAATAGTAAGGATTTATCTTTAGCAGATATAGACAGGTGGTGCTGGGGTGGAGGGAGGATTCTCAGGGGAGTGGGAGTATCTGAGTCTGATACTGTTACAACGGGACTTTTTGGTATTTTTTTTTATTAGATTTGCCCCACTTACAATTATTTTTATATTGTCGATTCTAATGTGAACAATTACAGTTTTGTTGTAATGGTACTTTTTATTAGTTTTGCGTCACTCAAAGTGCAGTTGTGCCATTGATTTTAATGGGAATGTTTTAGTTTTATTACAGTTGTACTCTTTGTTATTTTTTGTTAGTTTTGCGTCGCTCACAGTGAAGTCATACCGTTTATTGTAATGGAAATGTTATAGTTTTGTTATATTGGTACTTTTTTGTACTTTTTTGTTAGTTTTGCATCACTTAAAGCGCAGTTATGCTACTGATTCTAATGGCAGTGTTATTGTTATGTTACAATGGTACATTTTTCTTAGTTTTGCGTCACTCAAAGTGCGGTTATACCGTTCATTGTAATGGGAGTCTAATAGTTTTTTTACAATGGTACTTGTAATGAATTAACCTTTGTAATCGTCGGGAAGAAGGAGGCGGGAACCGGCGGACAATCAAAATGAAACTTTAATTACAAAACACAAAACAGCGCACCAGCCCCTCACGGACGATTGGTGCGCTCAAATAAAACCAAAACACAACTAAAAGTCCAGGCCTGGTCCTCTCTCGTCCTTCACTGTCGTCGCTCCAGTTTTATATCCTTCCATCTCCTACGTGGGACTCGAGACCGGCGGTGGGCCGCAGGTGCCACTGATTTGCCCAATCACTGCCGGCCTCACTCGTGTTCCCACGTCCCTCGGCCCCGCCCCACTCGCCACAGTACTTTTTGTTAGTTTTGCATCACTCACAGTATAACATTGATTCTAATGGCATTGTTATAGTTTTGTTACAATAGTACATTTTGGTAATAATTTGTTAGCTTTGCGTCGCTCACAGTGCAGTTGTACCATTGATTATAATGAGAGTGTTTTAGTTTTGTTACAATGGTAATTTTTTGTAAATTTTTGCACTGTTCATGGTGCAGTCTTACCATTGATTGTATTAGGATTGTTCTAGCTTTGCCGTAGTGCTGATGAGCTACAAACAATAGCACAGTGGCTGACCCATGCTATTGATTTTCATCTAGTCTTTAGTTCAGTATATCCTCTGTCGTCCAGTGTGAAGAGCCATTCTCATTGGACAGACTTTGCATAAACTGCAACACGTGAAGAGCAGCTGTGGTGGGACCACAGGGACGTGTTCACCTGCTCTCCCATCATAACGGGATGCTGGGAACCAGGTTTTTCATGGCCATGGCCAGATTCTGTGCCTCTGTATGTGTGTGTGTAGGTGTGTCCGTGTCCCCGCGGCCCGCCATAGGCCTGACCCAGATCACATTCGAGTCTCACTCGCTCACACGGCACTTCTCGTCTATCCGTCGCCAAGGAAGCAGACGGGATGCGGGAACAACAAGTCATTTGTACCTGTAGAGGAGGACACTCCTGGGAAACAAACAGATGAGCCTCCCCCCTGAATAAAAGCCTTTCTCTCTGGGTAAACAGAACTGCATGAGAAACATACAAACTATCAGGAGCATCACACTTAACCCTTTCACTGCCTGAGGGCTGGGGCAGCAGAGCATGTCAGAGCTAACGCAGCTGTAGAGATAAAGTAGGAACTATAACTTGACTTTAACTCGGGTTCTACCACACAGATGTAACACGTGAGCTGTTACGACAGAACTACTTCAGGCAGAAACACAGCTGAATAAAACGGCCAATGTTGCTGGTTAAATCAAACTTTTTTATTTTCTTTTTTTTAATGAAAAACATATCTTAATTTGGAACCAATCCTAAATTACAATCTTCAGAGACCCAGTAACATCCTACTAAAATTCCTATTATTATTTTGCTCTGAATTTCAAGTTTTTACTTGTTTTATTGACATTTTCTGTAATTAATGAAGACAACCAATGCTGATGATAAAAAACATAGAAAATAAAAGGCGGAACTCACTTTTGTTCTGGCCATACTGTTAACGAAAGTCTTGATGAAGTAATTTCTTGTTTGATTTCATTGTGATACATTGTTTTTTTCTACTTCCTTTGACAAGCAAATAGGTTCCGGTAACAGGATTGAACACAAGATGTGGGATGCAACGTGGATGCATAATTGCTATTATGTAAAATAAATAAATAAATAAAAATCTTTTAGTGCTATACTTCAATCACACTATGCAAAAAAAAAAAGGAAAGATTTAACAATTATTTAAATCATATTTGACATCCAGTTAGGTCAACAACAAGATCGGATCAAGAGAAAATGACATAATATTAATTTCAAAACACTTTTTAAAATGAGTTGTTTGTTAAGACAACTTTGTTACACAACAAGCACATCGCAGATTTATGAACAGCTTTTTTTTTTTTTTTTTATGTATGGGCAGGACAGAAAATTCTGTCGAAAATCAAAAATTACAAATATTAACTAATTATTTGTTTTCTGTGAAATAATTGCTCATATAAATTTTTCCTAACACTAAAGTTTGTAATCATAAAAATACAGTACACTGAATCGTTGTTTATATTGTAGATTCAACTAAAATTAAGTATATGTTATAGATATTTGTTTAATGGCTTTCCAAGTGCTATCAAGATCAGTATTTTGGATCTTGATACCGATAGCTCCATAAAATGGATTAATTATGGATTATAACAATTAAAAAGCATGTTCAACCTTACAAATTTTGCTTTTAAATAGACAATTAAAAAATGCATTCATTATTTCAACATATTAAACAGTACATATTAATAACAGAAATTAGTCCTAGTTTACAAATCAACACAACTTGAACTTAGTTAATCGGGAGGTAATAAAATGATCACATACAGAAGTTTGACCATTGCTAATAGAGCTAATGCAAAAGAAGGTTTTTCTACAGAAGACATACTTTGGTTGTAATGTATTTTAATGTATTTTACTCAAATCGGATTGATTTGGCAAATGTAACTCTTCATTTTGAATCGTTTGAGAAAGTACATTTCCTGTGGCACCACAATCATCCCAAAGCCATGAATTACACGACTCTGTCTGCGATAAGCCATTACGAACCGATGACACTTCTGTCCTTCTTACCCACAGAAGTTCTCCCTCCACCGAACAATGGCAGCCCTCCTATCAGACCACAGCAGGACCACCACACATCTGCTCCCAAATACTCAGGACAATAAACAGTTCAAACCAGGCATTTACATCCAATTCAGCCCACTGTCTGACAAAACCAGAAATTAGCAACGTTCATCCAACTTTCCCAGAGTTGACGTTAGATCCCCATTATCTGAGTCCAAAGTTAATTAAAGTGGCAAAGTTGAAATCAATGGAGGATTTCTCCTGCAAACTGATGGTCAGACGTGAGTGATGGGCATGACAGGGAGATTACAGATGGATACAAAACCTCCAACGGCCACGAGAAACCGGTTCTGGATTACGCGGGAATCCAGAAAACGAGGCGGCCGCTAGACAAAATGCCCCTTTTTCCCTCATAATGCGAGCACATCTTGTAATTCCACAGATCATTGCCAACTTTCCAAAACTTAATTTTGCAATTACACATGCAATTAATTAATATCTGTGCTGTCATTACACCCCCCGATGTATTTGCGGTTAAAATTAATGTCACTTGAAATAAAGTGCTCAAAATGAGCTCGGGTCGGGAGGGATGGGTGAAGATTGTTATTAATGGATTGTGCGGTTAATCTGAGAGAGAAGCGCTTTCTATCACACTCAAGTGTCTACTGGGATCTGAAGGCAGTTATTGAGTAGCATGGAAAGCTCCCAAAGGACAGATTAATAAAATCTGTGTGCAGAGAACGCCGAGCGTGTCTGAGGAGTCCGTCCTAATCATGCGCATACCACCACAGGTCCCATGTCTGCTCTCTCAAACCTGCTCTTATCAACAGACAGAAGAAATATGATCAAAACGAGAGGATGACCTCTAATTTCAGAAGGAGACGTGCTGCTAATGAGATGATCAGACGGTGGCTCTACATGTGTAGATACATAATGATGAGTGTTCATGTTGAAACACGAGGACGTCCAACAGAATAAAACTCTTCAGTGGTTCTAAAGAATTGTCTGCTTTTCCGGAACTTAGCATGTATGGTTCCTTGAAAAACCTTCCATGCAGCCTTTCCATTCCACAGTAGCTTCTTTATAGTGGAAAAGGGTTCTCTAGATTATAAAAATATTTTTGGGAGAAGAAAAATGGTTAAGATCTTTTCACCTAAAGGTTCTTCGGGGAACCTAAAACGGTTCTTCTGTGGCATTGCTGTGAAAACTTGTGTTCCTGTAGCTCAAGCGGTAGAGCATTGCGTAATCAAGGTTGTGGGTTTGATTCCCCCGGGAACACATGATAGGTAAAAATTGATAGCCTGAATGCACTGTAAGTTGCTTTGCATAAAAGTGTCTGCTAAATGCATACATTTTAATTTAATTTAAAACTTCCTTTTGGAACCTCAATTTCTAAGAGTGTGTGTTGGTTCTGTGTAGAGCTGAAGATCTTTGCCCGAACCCGACAGGACCCGATGTGACCCGACGGGTTCGGTCGAGTTCAGGCTTAATTTATATAATTTTACGCGGACTCGAGGTAAACGAATGGTCATGTGATGTGTTTCGATTAGTGCGAGAAAGATGCTAGGTGTAACGGAGGCTTGCCTCTGGCGATTACGTTTTGGTAGCACCAGCAACTAAAGCAAAGTCTCAGGTGTGGAAAATTTTTGACCATGTTTATAATGAGAATAATGAGTGAATAATGACACACCATCAGTGAGCGCAGGAGCACAATACCCATCTTAATTTAAAATTTATCTTAATTTAATTTGTTAAAAAAGACTCGTTTTTATTGGTGCGTTGGTCTATTTATAGGCTAAATGAGCCTATGCCTATTTAGAGTGCTGAGATGTTAAGATGTTACAGATGACTTATTTTATTTCTTTATTCCAACTTCCAAGTGGTCTAGTCTACGTTAGTTATGAATAAATTGTGTTGAAACATGTATAAATGACTCATTATTGACAAAAGGCAAAAGAGCTAATAATGTCGGGCTGTAAACGGGTTCGGGCTTTTTGGAACCTGAACCTTATCTTAACTGTCACCCCGTCCCTTTTACGGGACGCCTACGGTTACTTCACTATATTACAATCAAATCTAATCTAATCTTGACAAACTATATATCGTTGGAAAGGTCTAAGACTCCTTAATAGATATTTTACCAATGTTTTTTGTCAAAAATTATGTAGGAAAAGTAATAGATTAATTTATGACAACAGTGCAACCTCAAAAATCTACATTATAACAGGAGTTTTGACCTTTGTTTAAAAAAAAAAGACTTCTTCGTTGCCTTTTTCTCTATCACATTTTAGAAATCATCAGAAATTATATATTAACTGAAAACTTAAAATCTCACAATTGATCCTTTAAAACCCACTTTAAAATCAGACATTGCATTACCATGTAAATGGTACATCAATACCATGTTACAAAATGTTTTCAGTCATGAATTGTACAAATTTAAGTTTGGATTGTGCACTACAAAGTCATTGTTCAAAAATGTGAGTGACAGTTCTCAAATGTTGTAGCAAAAATTATTTTAAAAGGTTCGTCTGGGACTATGGGTTTCTCCTATGGCAACAGGTATATAACTTAACTTAACTTTTTAATGATAGTTTTTTAATGTAAATCACAAAATTGTAAACATCCTAATATTTCTAATATATACTGTACATAACATGCATTCTTTTCACAAATTTTATATTATTATTAGATGAATTATATTGGTAAATGAGGAGCATTAAAGACATTAATTTAAGATGTTATTCCTGCGAAAAGTTTATGCAAAGAAGCTTTGAAGTAATGTGCATTTTACAAATGTACTTGACAACACAGATATTATCTGGAACTTCATACTACTAAGAGGTAAATGAAATTCACAAAATTTGGATTTCAAACAAATCAGCTCTTGCTGTAAAAGATCTTGAACATCTACAAGAGCATTTCCTGCGAAACACGAGAATTATTGATATTGATTGAAGTATAGATGTGCAATTGTTTTGAACAAATATTAGAGCCTCAAAACATTTCTCCATCATTATACAATTATCTCATGCCACAGACTGAAGCAGATTTCAAGCCGTTTCAGTTTCATAGAATCATCTGGTGAAGATCTACTTTGTATTCGATTAATGATTTAGAACCAAATCTACAACGTAATCTCATTAGTATTTGTACGTAAAGTTTATACATGATTTTAATAATAATGATAAGATTTACAGATCTAAATATTCCAGTCTGAAAGTGTTATTATTTCTCATCCATGCACTTCAAACAAATACAGTCTGGGTTGTTTTAAGGAGATGTCTCTAACAGTGCAATATAAGTACACGCTTAAAATGGAGTGGTGAGGGGGGCCAAACTCACTCGTCCTTCTGTTGACAGGACAAATAACTTCAGCCGTATTTGATTACCATTGACAGAGAGCAGTTCGCTTGCCTCCGTAATGTCACTAACATGGGCGAACCGCTCTGTGCACGCTTTCTTTCTAACAAGTTCATGGACAGTTAAAGCCACTTTTGACAACAAACCTGAGTCAGCCTGCTATTAACCCCTCTTCTGTTACTAGATGATGTGTTTGACGGGATGAATAAATAATAAGGGTTAAGTTTTAAAGCCTTTGGTGGTAGTAAAAGCAGCAGAGTGCTGGAAGAGTCAGGCTGAACGCACTTTCACACATGCAGACTTGGGTAAACAGCTTTGTGTCCATTATGACATGAATAACTAAAACTGAAAGCCAAAAAACTCCAAAACTGCATGAAATTACGAATGAATCAGAAAATCATGATAGGTAGGGCTCTTCTCACATCTCAGCATTTAAACTTATGTTAATTTCTCTGACAAACAGTTGCTATTCCTGAAAATATTATCCAGATTAAAATGTGTAAATGACAGTCAATCATCCTTGTAATACGTGGAGGTAATTAGTGACTGGGAAACCTAATTACTCTGCTGAAACCTGAGTCCTTCCTCTCGTATTTCCCTCGACATGGTTCATGGGATTGATCAAATGACAGCGATCAAACTCTTCATGCCGGCTCTCTCACAATGAGATTAGCTTGATCTGATAAACCCACCTACAAATGATGTGTTTACTATTAAAATAATGTCTATAAATTAGTAAAGCCAGTAATAAAGCAATAGTAAGTAAACACACATGGTGTGGAAATGTTGAATTGCTTTATGTATACGTTTACATTTAAGATTTAGATCTTAAGATCAAGACTTAATCAAAGTGACATTAAAGGTTATAACAATGAAATCATTTTTAAAGGTCAAATTTAATGCAACAGAAAATATATTATGTGATTTATATATATATATATCAACACAGTCTCACTCTCTACTCGTCAAATGTCTGACGCTTGGTCAAGGGATCTGGCGTCACTTTTTTGACGCACTGGGTATACCTTTGGCGTTATTTTTCAACGTGCAGGTTAGTCCGATAGACTTCTATAGAACTCAGCAGCGTTTAAATTTGACGTCTTGGGTCAGCACACCGCAACGAGACTAAATAAATAAAAATAAAAAAGAATAGGCTACAAAAAATTATATATGACAGAGATCGTTTTATCTGGCCCTCCAACTTGTTTTTGAGGTTTAAAAATCCTCGCAATCTGATATCAAAGTGTTCTCTGTGCAAAGGCTTAGCGCGTTCATCAGCGGTGAGTTTAACACTCAACTGCAGGTAAAACAGCATTCAGCGGTGAGTTTGACCAAAGCAACGCTCAACTGCAGGAAAAACGGCATTAAAAGGTGAGTTTAACAACGCTCCAAGGCGCGTGCAAGTAAGCAGTTTAACCGTTTTCTTACAACCCATTCTCGCTTATCGCTTATTCATAGTTTATCACTATGAAATCACGTTCAAGAAGTCTCATTCAGCACACATCGCGATACTTGCCATCAGTTTACATGTGCCACAGGTTAGGTGAGTAGATGCAAATTCGCTCTTTTAATGCCTGTTATAAAAAGTATTCTGTCTTCTTTATTAATCAGATTAGCGCCGTATTGTTTACCCGCTGTATTATATCAGTCATCCGAGGCTGTCTTTGAGTTTCATTGCGTTTAACTAAATGAACACACCTGCTAACTAGTGTGATTAAACCCTGTCGGTCACGTGACGTGCCATAGACTCCCAATATATTCATTTCAGGTCCAAAGATGTAAATTTGTAGTAAAATCATGGTAACCACGACACGTACAACAGTAACAAATTACATTTGAAGTTAAAACCCAGGAACGGGCCATTTACCATGTTTTTACCAGAGTAACTGTAGTTTTACTATGGTATATTAATAATCAATACAACAATACAATAATCATCAAACTAACTATGGTTGTACAACTGTAATGGTCGTTTTTTGATGTGCTTTTATATGACAGATATCACAGTAATCACATTTACTGTACCATGCTTTTGATTCCTTTTTATGTAAATCCAAAAAAAGTAAATAAATAAAAGGACACATTTTTCCCCTCTTGCAGTTCATTCATATCAGTTTATATTTTAAATATTTTGCTCACAAAACATTATTAAAATTCTGTTTATAATTCTATTTTATTCTACCCCCCCCCCCCCCCCTTTCATATTTTTATTATTATTATTATTTTTTTTTTAGCTGAAAAGACATAAAGGAAGCAGTCAGCCCAGTGGTGTTTCTGAAGAGGTATTCCTTCAGAAATGGAGAAGACAGAAAGCTGTGGAGGCAGACATTTGCAGCAGTAAGTCTGTGATAGTTTGACCTTTTTATCAAACTGCTGTTATAAATTGCACAGCATTTGTTGTTTCTTAAACTGTTGCACTGTCCAAATACCCACACTTGCCATCTTTGCACCTGACCACTTTATTATTTATTTGACATATTTCCTGTGTTTAGCCCAAGTGTTCGAGTGAGCATGATGACCACAAGTGTGTGTGTTGAACTTTTCATGACCTGATGACCTGATGACAGTGGTTCCCAATCCTGGTCCTGGAGAGCCCCAACACTGCACGGTTTTGGTGTCTCTCTTATCTGACAAACACACTTTTGAGGTCTTGGAGTCTTCACTGATGAGCTGAATCAGGTGTGTTTGATCAGGGAGACATCTCAAATATGCAGCGTTGGGGTTCTCCAGGACCAGGATTGGGAGCCACTGCCTTATGGGACACACTTTGTAAAAATTGATATGTAATAGTGATTTTGACCACAGGAAGAATAGCACTCATATGTATATGAGATAGCTGATTGTTGGATCAATAAACAACAACAACTACTTAAGTGTTTAGAGTTTTAGTTTTTTTATTTTTTTTAATTCAACTTTGCATTTTAAAATAAATTCTAAATCTCTCTTCATTAGTCCCTATTACAGAGGACAATTAAATTTTTGGTGCTTCTAATTAAGTGAATAAAAGCAGTTGCAAATGATGTACAAAATAAATATACTTTTCTGTGCACCAAGAAAACGTGCAACACTTTGTTTTACTACCAAATTATTCTCAATATCTTTATTATTATTATTATTAATATTTCACATACATTGGAAAGGTTTCTGTGACCAGATCAATTACACTACTGAGAACCGTCCTTTAAGCATGTAATATTTTTTAAAATAATTCATATGAATATAGCTTGCTATTATTGACTAGCTTTTAATAATAGATGCATTTAACATTTAATTATACAGTATCTTTACAGAGGCTGCTTTGATGGTCTAAAAAAAAGTTGCATGTAATTAAATAATATTTCCTTTCTGTCTTTCAGGATTGTTTGCAGATAATGCTGTTCTTCTCCATCATGCACAAGGACTCACCTCTTTAACTCTTTACCCCCCCCCCCCCCCCCCCACACACACACAGAAATGGTCCCTTGATCAGTGTTTAGACTTTGCAGTGGTTTGATTTTTGCAGAAGATGCAACTTTGTTTTAATTCTAAGCTTATAATGATTACATTACTTCCAGCAACCCATATACTGTATACAGAACAAGTGATCAAAACAATAGTTGAAAATACTATTTTCATATTGATAAAGCATTGTGTTCTTTTTTTCAAGCTTCATAAAGTAAACTTTGCTTCTGGTGCTTTTATCATAAAAAAACATCAGTTCTCATCAGGAGTTTTCGTAAAGGACGTATTCATGCACAGCCATCCTCTAGTTCCAGTCATAAAGTGAATGATGTTATTGTCGGTTTTGTTTCTGCATTTTTATGTAGCAGGTGTTTGTTTTCCTGAACACGTTTTCTTTCTTCCATTGTTCGGACAATCAGTGTTTATTTGATGCTGTGCTGATGGAGTTCAAATGGTAGAGAATGGCAAATCACAGAAACACAAAAGTTAATAATTTGTATAACTTTAAAACACAACATAATATACAATGTAAATGTTAGAAGCTCATCATTTGATTAGAAAATGCACTTGTCTTTGAAAAAAAAATCTTATATTTAATGAGAGGAATCGGTTAGATAGAACTGCGGTCATGTGCTCATCAATATTGCCCAATTTTTGTCAAGCTGAACAACAATAATTAGAGCATTTGCATTATTGTTGGAGGAAGGTGTAGACGTTAATAAAACACAATCTAATAGGTAGCAAATGTTATTGATTGTTAACCAATCTATCCCTTCAGCTGAAAGACATCGGTCATAAATGGATAAGGAAGCGTGATGCCGCTGCTCAGCTTTGACATCATTGGCTGTCAATTTCCCTTGTCACCGCAGGACAGTCTGTGGTTGGACTATCTTTTAACCCATATTAAACAGCGCATCGTGTTACAAAAGTACGTTTTGCTGCTCTTATCACATTAGTAATAGATTAAGTCAACAAGTAAGGGTTGCTATGTTGATAAAAAATACCTCTTTGGTGAGATCCTAACCCTAACCCTAGGCATAACTTCAAAGAACTACAAAAAACAGCGCCTAGTTTTCCATTTCCATAGATAGAACGATGGAGGCTTGTGGGTAATGTAGTTTAAATCGTTTTATTGACGAAATGAAATAAATAAGATATTTAATGGAAAACTGGATTTCTAAATATTTTCATTGTGTAAACCTCTATGATATAATTGAAAGACAGAGTGAAATTTGGTATTTTAGAGTGAGCAATATTTAAAATGCCTTTATGACACATTTCCATTCATTTCTGAAAACTGTGCCCGACATTACTTTATCAGCATAGCATAAGTAATAATCCTTCCGGTTTTCTCTTTGATTCGTTAACTGAACTCTGATTTACAGCCATTTGAAATGTACAGTTTTTGGCTCTTTCGGGGGGTGCTACTGGGCCCCTAGGGGTAGAAGGGCAGTGAAACCAACATATATGTATTCTCCTCATCATGGACAACAAACTGAGCTGAGTCACATTTATATCTGACAGTTTTCACAGTCCACACTTTTCTAATCTTAACATCATGGCTAGTAAAGCTTTTGACAGGACATGGTGAGGCCATCTGATGAAACATGGAAAAATTAGAAAGAAATAATTTAATAATAAAAATAATAGATTATTTCTTTTATTTTTGAAGTTAACAGTAAAAAAAAATAGAATGGATAAACCTGCAACAACTTGCCTTTATCTATTCCCCACTGTTAAGCAGTAATCAAGGACAATGTGATACTTCACTATTACACAAGGAAGAATTCATGGAGTACTAAGAATACTATATATATATATATATATATATATATATATATATATATATATATATATATATATATATATATATATATATATATATGTGTATATATATATATATAAGAATACTTTATATATAAACTAATTAGCAACAATCAGTGTAAAAATGTCCTCCTCACCCCTTATCTTGCTCCTCACGTGCTTGTCATCAGTAATGTGCATGCTCTTGGTTTGAATACAGTACAAGATCCACGTTGATCATTCCTGCTACATTCTCAGTTATCCCTCAAGTGTTTGTAACAATAAAGCAAATGGCTTTTCAAAATAATTCATCTAGTAACTCCCTTTATATATAAATATATTTTAAAAAAGCCATATTTGTGAATAAATATATACAATAATAACTTTCTGGCTATTGTTGTTCCAGATTTCATTAATCTGATAAAAAAATGTTTATGTCTTAAGTAAAAAATAATCATGGTAATTAATAATATATAGTTTTTCAAGTGTAGAATAAACACATATGAGCCTACCTAGTAAAATTATGAATTTACCAAGAATTTTCAACACACAATATTCACCATATTAATTTTATTGAAGCATAGACTATGAAGTTGATAAAGTAGCATCAAGACAAACACGATTTAAGGAAAATAATAATGGATCAAAAATTCATTAATATCATAAATTAATCAGTTCACACAGAGGAGTGATGAAATGTCCTTAAAAGTAAAAAGATTCCATCCAGTCAACTGTGATACAGATCATGTGATACATATAAGACATGTGATACTGTTTCAGAAAATAATGATTCCTTATCATCACATCTAAACTGGTTTCATCTCCCCATCATGATCTTCTTCTCTCGTGTCTGGAAACAGTTTGTGGTTGATATCCAGCACTGATGTGGTGTAGCTTGTTCTCAACCAGAGGATCTCTCAGTCCTAACATCCCATTTTCAGACAGTTCCCAGACCTGGTCAAAGTTAAACAAACAATACAAACAATTCAGATGAAGTTGTTTAATGGACAGAGAGCTCAGCTTATGTTCTGCATGATTTTAGCAGGGTGAGCAACTATGATCCTTGTAGTACTGTACACTTACCATTATTCAAGCGGTTTTGAGAACTTTTGAGAAGCTTTTTCTCTGAAGACAATTTACCACATCCTCTTCTTTCACTCCTTTCAAGAGCATCACTTGGTCAAAACCCCTCATTTGGCTGATGAGACCATCTGTACAAATTAAAATACTGCAATAAAAATTTCATTCTGCAAGAATTAAGAAAAAGTTAGAGGCAAAGGACTTGCTCATGAGACACCCCTTAGCATGTGACAGAAATGTTTGCTTCTATAATTCATCTATTGTTGCAGTAAATGTGTCTTTTTCCTCTAGAATCTTTCTCCAAAGTTCCTGACTTCTCTCACAAATGTGTTTTAGTCTGTGCAGTGTAAGGCCTTGCTTCAAACCAATCAACTATCAATCCACAATTTATAACAAAACATGTATGAAACAATGAAATAATGTAAACCAGTTTCATAAAACTTGTATTCTTTTATTTAAGACAAACAGGTGGTGTGTTTAAAATTTAACTTAAAATTTAAAAATGTTCCAGTCACACTTTGCCAACATGCTATAATTGTAATAGCTGTATCAAAAAAAAAAACATATTAGAAAGAATAATCACAGCTGACATGACCAGTCCTGTGAGAGATCATCATAAAGTGCTGTAGCACATAACAGCATTGCTTCAACACACACATACCAGAGGACTTCTGTTTGTTTGAGCACAAGATGAGCTCTTCATTCCTCATCCTGAGCAAATCATTTCCTTGGTCTTCCTTATCTTCTGAAAAACAAGATAATCTCTACTTACTCTGTGTGTAATTAATATTGCTCATTAAACATGTAATTAAGTTAATTTAAAGTAAGATTCAGACCAGAGCATTTGATGAGTAAATGTTGATTCAAAAAAAACTCTAAACAAATGTAACTGGGAAGAGCTGATCATGGCTAGATTCACTGAGACTCAGTAATAGCTCTTTTAGTTTTTAGGAAGATTTGTGAGGGTTGGCTCACCAAAAACTTCTGAAAAAGAAGAACAGCATTATCTGCAAACAATCCTGTGAGACAGAAAGAAAAGAAATATTATTACATTACATGCAACTTATACATTACTGTGTGTATGTGTGTGTGTAATTATACAGCCTCTGTAAAGATGCTGTATAATTAAATGTTAAATGCATCCATTAATAAAAGCAAGTCATTAATAACAAGCTATATTATATAATATAACCTATAATAATAATATAAGCTATAATATAACATTTCCAATGTATGTGAAATATTAATAATAATAATTAGATATTGAAAATATTTTTTTCACTTAATTAGAAGCACCAAAAACTAAATTGTCCTCTGTAATAGGGACTAATGAAAAGAGATTTACAATTTATTTTAAAATGCAAAGTTGAATAATAATAATTAAAAAAAACTAAAAATCTCTGTAAAAACTTAAGTGTGTCCCATAAGGCAGTGGCTCCCAATCCTGGTCCTGGAGAACCCCAACGCTGCATATTTGAGATGTCTCCCTGATCAAACACACCTGATTCAGCTCATCAGTGAAGACTCCAAGACCTCAAAAGTGTGTTTGTCAGATAAGAGAGACACCAAAACCGTGCAGTGCTGGGGTTCTCCAGGACCAGGATTGGGAACCACTGTCATCAGGTCATCAGGTCATGAAAAGTTCAACACACACACTTGTGGTCATCATGCTCACTCGAACACTTGGGCTAAACACAGGAAATATGTCAAATAAATAATAAAGTGGTCAGGTGCAAAGATGGCAAGTGTGGGTATTTGGACAGTGCAACAGTTTAAGAAACAACAAATGCTGTGCAATTTATAACAGCAGTTTGATAAAAAGGTCAAACTATCACAGACTTACTGCTGCAAATGTCTGCCTCCGCAGCTTTCTGTCTTCTCCATTTCTGAAGGAATACCTCTTCAGAAACACCACTGGGCTGACTGCTTCCTTTATGTCTTTTCAGCTAAAAAATAATAATAATAATAATAAAAATATGAAAGGGGGGGGGGGGGGGGGTAGAATAAAATAGAATTATAAACAGAATTTTAATAATGTTTTGTGAGCAAAATATTTAAAATATAAACTGATATGAATGAACTGCAAGAGGGGAAAAATGTGTCCTTTTATTTATTTACTTTTTTTGGATTTACATAAAAAGGAATCAAAAGCATGGTACAGTAAATGTGATTACTGTGATATCTGTCATATAAAAGCACATCAAAAAACGACCATTACAGTTGTACAACCATAGTTAGTTTGATGATTATTGTATTGTTGTATTGATTATTAATATACCATAGTAAAACTACAGTTACTCTGGTAAAAACATGGTAAATGGCCCGTTCCTGGGTTTTAACTTCAAATGTAATTTGTTACTGTTGTACGTGTCGTGGTTACCATGATTTTACTACAAATTTACATCTTTGGACCTGAAATGAATATATTGGGAGTCTATGGCACGTCACGTGACCGACAGGGTTTAATCACACTAGTTAGCAGGTGTGTTCATTTAGTTAAACGCAATGAAACTCAAAGACAGCCTCGGATGACTGATATAATACAGCGGGTAAACAATACGGCGCTAATCTGATTAATAAAGAAGACAGAATACTTTTTATAACAGGCATTAAAAGAGCGGATTTGCATCTACTCACCTAACCTGTGGCACATGTAAACTGATGGCAAGTATCGCGATGTGTGCTGAATGAGACTTCTTGAACGTGATTTCATAGTGATAAACTATGAATAAGCGATAAGCGAGAATGGGTTGTAAGAAAACGGTTAAACTGCTTACTTGCACGCGCCTTGGAGCGTTGTTAAACTCACCTTTTAATGCCGTTTTTCCTGCAGTTGAGCGTTGCTTTGGTCAAACTCACCGCTGAATGCTGTTTTACCTGCAGTTGAGTGTTAAACTCACCGCTGATGAACGCGCTAAGCCTTTGCACAGAGAACACTTTGATATCAGATTGCGAGGATTTTTAAACCTCAAAAACAAGTTGGAGGGCCAGATAAAACGATCTCTGTCATATATAATTTTTTGTAGCCTATTCTTTTTTATTTTTATTTATTTAGTCTCGTTGCGGTGTGCTGACCCAAGACGTCAAATTTAAACGCTGCTGAGTTCTATAGAAGTCTATCGGACTAACCTGCACGTTGAAAAATAACGCCAAAGGTATACCCAGTGCGTCAAAAAAGTGACGCCAGATCCCTTGACCAAGCGTCAGACATTTGACGAGTAGAGAGTGAGACTGTGTTGCATATATATATAAACTATAAATATAACATAATATATGATATATTTTTGTAATAAAATGACACACAAACACATGTAAAATAATAATAATATAGTAATAATCAAAGTGAATCACATAATTTTTTTATTCATATTTGTTTCTGCTTTGTCATTATGAGGTTGGTGTGGATATATATATATATATATGTATATATAGCATATTATAAAAGTAGGCTACTTTATAGAAATACTCATTTTAACTCCTGCAACTTAACACCTGTGTTTTTTTTTTTGTTTTTTTGTTTTTTTTTCTTTCAACAGTATATGCAAATATGTATAACATATCAATGAATGAATAGCCTGCGTTAAAGCAGTTAGATCAGTTTGGCGTGTTGTGATTGAGAGCTGGGTCAGTGACTGAAGGTGTCTGTGGTGTCTGGCTCCAGTCCTCCGCTCCTGCTCTCTTACGTCACCCGCACGTCTCCAGCCTCCTTCAGTTTGCCATGTGCACTGACCCGCTTCTGACCTCCAGTCATGATACAAACTAGTCCAAGGTAAGTCATCTCTGATTACCCACAATGCCCCTCTGCGCTCAGGCCACTGCCTCTGATATTTGCCTAATCAATCTGAACGTCATATACGCACAGTAACCTACAGCAGAGCAATCAGGGGCTGAAAGAGAACAAAACTTTACTCCACCAGTGCAGTCAATGAAAACACTATTATTATTGCCGACAGATCCTGTTACTTCTACTATATTTACCTTTATGAATTGTTCAAACTGGCAAATACCTAGTGTTCCCAGCATGCTGAGGATGACAGAATGATAAGAAGAGCGCTAGGTTGATCTGACGCGGCCGTGTGTCACTGGTGTGATGTGGTGAATCTCTTAGAAAGAGTGTGAGATAACATTTCAGCATCTCTCCGAGTCTCCTTTCATCACAGGAGCAGAGGGGAAATCACACTGTTGTGTCTGAGACATTCTTCCAGCAGGCTGACAGTTTGCTTTGGGGCGATGATAAGGACTGTAAAAGACAGCAGAACTACAGAATACCTGCAAATACAACAACAACAACAACAAAAACAAAAGCTGGGGATAATTACAACATTTTTAATGGTTTTGTCTTCTCTGCTCACAGGAAAATATGTAATACAGTAAAGAATAATAATAATATTGTGTGTAATATAATAATCAGAAATGTTTCTTGAGCAGTAAATCAGTATATTATAATGATTTCTGAAAATCACTGAAGACTGGAGTAATGATGCTGAAAATACAGCTGCGTATCACATAAATAAATTACACTTTAACATAAATTCACATAGAAAACAGCAAAAATTTCACACATTTTCTAATGTGACAAGAAACAAAATATACCACTTCAGGGTCTTAAATTACAGTATCCTATATTACGGTCATTCGATATACATTTTCCTCAATAACAGACTTTACATACCATGTGTAAGAATAAATTAGCAAAATTTAAAGGCTATGCAAATGTTTTGTCAGTTATTGATTTCAAATGGCATTCATACAGACAATGCCCTGAATGCAACTCCTCTGTGCTGAATATGTTTACAATTCAATCGTCTGGTTTGTATTGAGTAGAAAAAGTTTCATTAAAAGATGAATTCATTATTAAGTAATTGGGCATAGAATTATTTTGACTATTATTTTTAAAGTTTGCAAAGCTATTTTTGTTTGGAAAATAGTATTAATAATTAAAAACATGAATCATTTAAATAGAACGAAAGGTCTAATAAAGGTGTTATTACCTTTTACTCAATGGTCACACCAAAATTTTGTTTTGGCTCAACTAAGTGTTTTCATTTTTCATCATCATCATAAATGGATATACATTATGTATAAACGCCATGAACAATACATTTCTAATGTGATAATGCCATAATGTCTGACATACTTAACCAAACCATTTCTATTATTTATTTACAAATTATCGACATCTTTTTCTTCACAAAACAAGCCAGTAAGTCTAATTCTCTTTGCCTGTGTTTTGGTTGTTTCCCCAGAATACCGTAAAGATAAAGTAGGGCAAATCTTGCTCTGTGATAATATGTCACCTTCTGCTCCGTGTCTGATTCAGAAATAAGATGTGGATGGTTGTTACCAAGACAACAGAGTCTCATTTTACCCTATAGCCCACTTCCAACCTGTTACCAAATTACTAAGTGCCAGGGCAGAGCTTCAAAGAGCAGCGACTGATGCTGTTAATGTAATGAAACTGTACACTCATCTGTTTAAAACATGGCCTGTCAGCTTGGAAGTAAGATGGACCAATTACGCCTTTAGCCCTCCTGGCTAATATCAACATCTTGGCAGGTTTAAAGTTTTCTACTCCATCATGTGTGCCTTCAAGCAAGGAAACATTAATGAAGACCTTTCTATGTTCGATTTTAAAGCTGTTTTTACTTGCATTTTTGAAGATTCCTTTTAATGCACCCATCACAATCAACATCAAAATGCGAGACTGTTGCTTGTTTTTGGAATGTTATTTTCTTTTTACTTAGTGGTATTTGCTAATGATTAGCTCTTAAATTACTATGCTGAAAAAAAAGACAAAATATTGGGGATTTTTAATTAATCACGCCAATAAAATATTTATGGAATGACTGGGTTCAGTAAAACGTTCTGTGGCATAATGCCCATTACCTGAAATCATAGTTAAACGGATCAGCCAAAAATGAATTGTCATCATATTCTTAACCTCATGTCATCCCAAACTGAATATGAAATATGGCTTTGCTTTCTTCGATGGAACACAAACAAAATATTTAGAAAAATATTTGTTTTGTGCTTTGCTTTGTTTCAATGTGTGTTTCTGTTGTTTTTAATGCTCAGTGTTTTGTTTTGCTTTGTGTGTGTGTGTGTGTGTGTGTTTTGTTTAATGTTTGCTTAGTGTTTTGTTTTGTTGCATTTTTGTTCATTTTGTTTGTGCTCTGTTTTGTGTTTTCATGTTTTGTTTATGTTTTTATGTTGGTTCATTTTGTGTCCTTTGTTTTGTTTTTCTTGTGTGTGTGTGTGTGTGTGTATCTGTGTGCCTCTGTGTTTTTCACTTTGTCTGTTTCGTCCATACAGTAAAAGCCACTGTGGTCCAATGTTGTTGTGTTCTGCACAAGAAAAGTCACACATTTGAAACAACATGAGGATGATGAAAGTAAATGATGACAGAATTTTCATTATGGGCCTACTAACCCTTTTAACGCTAATAATTACTGCATAGATGCAAAACTTGGCCAACACATTTCAAGCATATGCATACATGTTTTTGTGGGAGTAAAAATATGCAGGCGTTTCCTTCAAATGTCTGTGCTATATTGAACTAGATGTGTTGTCTTTCAGGGAGAACAGGGTAAACTACCAAGATTGTTTTCACACTTTTGCTCTGCCATGAAAGAAGTCAACCATAATGATAAAACTGATGGTAGAAAAAAATAAATATTATGCAAATGTACGCTATAGTGCCCCTTGAGGCAATACAGAGAATGCAGCTCTGATATAGCACAAAACTCAAAACACAAAACTTTTCAAGCTCAAATACTAGCATAGAGATACAGCACAAAATTATGTTTTATGGAAATTGATTTTATGCTACAAAGGTCGATAGAACTTCATTTCTGTCGACCCAAAAACATTGCTTTAATTTTACGAATGTGGTGATTGATGGCCTACTGTGTGAGCGCCGTTCAAGATTCACGGCTCTGTCTCTCATCTGGACACTGGTGCAGCTCATGTTAGGGCAAACACACGCACCGTCTCCTGGGCATTTACACCAACCCCAGGGACCCTGTGCTGGGCGGTGCTTAGAGGAATTGGCTGGAGGGCCTAGTTACCGTTTGTGGTTGCTCTCTCTTTCTGTCTTCTTCCATTTATCGCTCCCTTTCATTCCCTTTGTCACTTTTAAGTCCTGTCTCACTTACTCCCTCTCTCTCTCGCTCTGTCGTGTTTTATGCTGCGGATGGGACCAGATTTCAGTTCTCAAATGTTTTTAAGGCAGGGCGCAGCTCCACCCAGTAATGCAACCCCGTTCTCATGAATGCCATTCACCCATATCCCCCCGGTATCTGACACACTTTGTGGCCATCATGGGACACTCTGGAAGCCCGTTCGCACCCATCACTGTCTGCCCTGTCAGCCCTGCTAATTTAATACTTCCTATTAAATGGATAGGCCCTAGATCTACCAGAGGCCTCTTGAGTTACATTCAGGTAAAATGAGTAATCCATGCTGCAGGTGGAGGACTTTTTTTCTGCGGCTCATATAGTGTATGTTCGGGTCAAATATACCACCCTGTGTTGGAAGTACGTACTTTGGTCCGGGTGTGTATGACATGGGACCGTGGTAAATCTGATCAGAGTATCTGATTAACTCCTGGCTAAATCTATGTGAATTAAAAGTGCTGTAAGTCATTTTTTTTTGGACTGTACCAAGTCATAAAAAAACCACAATATGTATGCAGATATCTAGGAAACATGCTAATTTCAAGTACTTGTTTCTCTGGAAAACCAATCTACACTTGCTTCATGAAATGAACTAATGCTACAGTCTGTTATTCTGTTTTTGAAATGCGTGTTCCATGTCGGAATGTCTCTTATTGTTTTGGTCTGTGAGACTCCGCCCACTGCCAATTTAGTATTTCGAAACCCCGGGTTGCCAGTTGCCAGAATCTGTCATTTTTGTCCGACAAACAAACCAGAAAGGAGGATAGATCAACGTTGGTGGACATAAACTTGAAAAGTAATGTTTATTAATGTCTTTCCGCAGTTTAACTAAGATACATTACTTATCGCTGAGGCTAAAGCGATCTGTCACTGCACAATAAAGAGCCACAAAACAGAATTTATTGCATTAATTTATTTTAAAAAATGACAAGTTTTTTATAAGCTAAGACTTTGTTTCCTACCTAAAGTTACCTGCTCTGTCAGTGTGTTGTCAGTTTCCTCTTTTCTCCGTGATGCATTTTTCACTGTATGAGAAAATGATGTGTGGCATGAGAGCGCAGTGGCTTGTCTGACGTAGCATTTCAACCACTACCCTTCAATATTACATACTGCACCTTTAAGTCTAGCCCATGTAGGATTTATTTTACAGTACTTTGATTTAAACAAACATTTGGTTAATTAATTAAATATAACTATGTAATGTTACAAAATGTGCTACCATACTGTAGTTACAATGTAGTTACACAGTAATAAGAATTTCACATGTTCTGAAGAAGGTTGTTGTGGGTATTTGCTACTTTAGTTGAAAAGTGTCCCAAAACAAGGCAACATGATGTTTAAGTACCTGGATGTGACTGGAAACCGCTGCTATAGGTGTTCTTTGTGATGGCTGAAAGGATGCTTTGGGTGGTTGCTAGGTAAATGCTTACAGATTTCAGCCAAAAACATTTAAGTCACCTCCTCAACTTATGTCTATATCACAAACAATTTAGGATATTTAACATGCCTGAATACTTTGAATACTTAGCGTTAAGTGTCAGTGCTCAGAAATGTCCTACTTCTCACTCCCAAAGTCGTAATTACTAGTTTGTTGTGTTCAACAATTATTATTAATATTTTTAGGGGAAATCGTATTACAGTCATAATGCACAGAATATATTTAGTCCCACTGATCAGTATTTGATTTTGAACTAGATGTAGCTTCTCATTCGTTGGCAACCATTTAAAGATTGCCAGTGCAGAAAACATATACAATAGCCCTATCTAGAAATACAGCTTGCTGACAATTCTGAATTTACTGTGTAAAATGCATTCATTATGCATCTAATGACAATTTATATACATAAATATGCATGAATGTAACAGCCGTAGAAAGCAATGTAGATTTAATTGAGATTTAAAAAAATAATAATAATAAATAAAAAACACCACAGCAATAGTGCTTTCTCGATCATGACTTGTTCAACTTGGAAACTCAGTTCAAAATTGCGTTTTCCAGTTGTAAACACAACTTGAGAGGCTGTCCGATTTCCAACTAAGAAAACCTGTATATGAACAATTCATAGCATTAAACAATATCAAACACCACCAATAATCCACCACTGACCAAATACAATAACCCTTCAATCAATCAATCATTTGAATTAATGTTAACTATATCTTACCAGAAACTGTCAGGAAGAACAAATTGTTTTAACCCTGTTGTTAAGCATTGCAAAGTGCGCTTTCAGAACTGAGATAATCCTCCTATTCCCCCTTAATAATAAATGTGCATATTATCTTCATAAAAAGGACACTGTTTGCATTTGTATGACATAATACTTGTCCTGACTTTTAAAAGCGTACTGTAACCACAGTCCAACAATCATAGACAAATAATTTACGGAAAATATGGTAATATCGTAAAATGTATTTATGCTACATCATATTAAACTGAATAATACAGATTTTTGAAAGTGTAATCTAAGCTTTATGAAATTGCATTTCTGCGATTATTAACTCTATGGAAACAGCCACATCTATCCCTCTATTCAGATCTGAGATGTAGTTTCTCACAACACTATTAAGGCAAATTGGCCTAAACAAGCTGTCATTATGTTTGTGCTTATTCTCCATACATATGGCCCTGATCTAACGAGACTGTTACGTCCAATCAGTAGGTTATTATAACATTTCTGTTTGGCTGCTGTTATTGAGATTGAGTATCTAAACAAGACGAGCTCCATCCAGGGAGATACAAAAGGCCCACATCGAATCACACATGTGTAGTATTTTAACAAGACAAAAGGGGTAAACAGAAGAAAATGAATGACCATTATGGCCCATGCGGCCGCAGACAAACGCAGAATGGTGTTAGCTTCTCGGTAACAAAAATCAGACACAACACCTTTTTGAGATCAGTGTTTCTGTATTCAGTATTAACTAGGAGTTTTCCCTCAATTAGCTCCTCATTTGCTGCTTATTAATAGTTAGTAAGGTAGTTGTTGTAGTAGTCTTGTTTAGATGATGCAACAGTGTTAAGTGATTTAGAGTATGGTCATACAGAATAATATGTACTTTATTTATATTAATAAACAGCCAGGATGCTAGTCATAAGCATGCTTATAAGCAACTTGTTAATAGTGAATAGTGTTTCCTGGTCTAGATATATTAGATTGATTTCTGAAGGATCATGTAACACTGAAGACTGCAGCATTGATCACAGCAATAAATTACATTTTACAGTATATGCACATAGAAAACAGATATTATAAATTGTAATAGTATTTCACAATATTTACAATGAGTAGATCATTTTCACATTGGTGAGCATAAGATAAAATGTGAGATAATTATAAACTATTTATCATTAACTAAATGTATTTATTTATTGTATTTATCTCTGACATGGGGCCTGGGCATGTTTTCGTGAGATTCAGCCATGCATTTTTTCATGGCTGGATGGGTGTTGATCATCACCTCTCTTTCATATAAGCCCCTTGTTGGCAGTGAGTCGATTCTTGAGCTCTAAGCTCAGGGTCCCATGGGCCTCACCACACCTCCATCCTGATGGAGACACGGCGAGTGTGTGTGTGTGTGTGTGTCCCAGCAGGAAAAAGCAGCACTTTGATCCTGGTTCAGGTGACTATCTCCACCAGCGAGGTAGAGGTAGCCCTAAGCCCACCAGGATCCCAGGGGAGGTGTCCGGTTGACCAGGAAGCTCAACTTTAGCTATCTGATACCTAAAAGATGCTCTTTCAAGAGAAGAGCAGAACTGGCATTATATTCAATCATCCTGTCAGTTTCTGTCCCGTTCCCTCCCCTGTCCTCCACTTTCAGCCCAAATCATGGACTGTCAGGACAGAGATGAGGGACAACCTCATTTTTATCTTCTAAAAAGTTGATAGATGTAAATGAGCATATATATATAAATATATATATATATATATAAATGGCCTCAAAATTTGTCTGCAGGGGACTTAGTTGTTTTTATATTTTAGACATTAATTCAATTTATATTAAGTTATTAATATATTCTATTTATTCTTATATCACAAAATATCAAAGAAAGTCTCTTTTTTCCCCCAAGACTTACAGACTTTTCAAACAAAACTTAAAAAAAGTAGGTTTTACATAATACAACAATTTAGTGATTAAAATATTATAGTGTTGTGACACAGTTTTTTTTTTTAATAATATTATAAAAACATATATATATATTTTTATATATATATTATATCTATATTTAATGTGATGAACTACACGTAACTTCAAACAACATTAAAATTCACTAAAATTCATACATTCACTGCATTTTACTAAATTGCAGTTATTTACATGTTTTTTCATGTGTATTGTAATAAATAGTACAAAAGTAATATTATAAATATTAATATTTAATATATATAGTAATATATAGTAAACAATAGTATACAAAAAAATATTATATCTCATAAAACTAAAACATTAAATTATTCCAATCAGAAGTTCTACAGATTATTTTTTCATGTGAATAGCAAAATCAGTATATATATATATATAGTACATTACAGTACAGTAAACAATTGTATAGTAAAAAAAATCTCATAAAAAGTACAATTTATTACATCAGATGTTTTATGTTATTTTTTCATAGTAAAATAAAAAAGAGTATTAATATAGGAATAATAATATAATATAAACTATAATATAGTTAAAATGTAAGATCTCATATAACTATAATAAATTGCATTTTACGTCATTATTTCATGTTGCAAATAAAATAGTAAAACTATAGTAATGTTTAAAAAAAAATCCCGTAAAACCTAAGCTGTTAATACATTTTTTATTATATTTTATATTTAAAATCATCTTGTTTTTCCAGTTATTTAAGCCAAACTAAATATATAAGGAAATATAAGGAACTCCATTTAAGCAAAAAATATCATCCCCAAAATGTAGCATGTCACATCAGAAAATTATTTATGTGTCACAGACTGTTTATGTTGAATAATTTAGGTGTTTCTTCTGTTGAAAGAGTTTCTGCCTGCATGCAGATGGTGCGGTGAATTATTGATGGAAGGTATACAGGTAAAAGAGACCAACAGAACGAAATGCACCTGAGGGCTCATTTAAATATCAAACAAATGCCAAAATAAAATTGTCAATTCAACTGCATTAATCAGCAAAGGGTTACATTTAAACTATTTGATTCGGTTGAACCCTAATCTAAAGTCACTGACTTATTTTAGGATAGCTTTATTACAAAGTCCCAAATTAGCTGCACTGTTTTTAGGAACAGATAGATATTGAAGATTAGCATTTTTTTCATAGAAACGACAAATGTTTTCCTACTATGAGGCGATCAGAGAGAGAAAAGAGACATAAAAAACTCATTCTGCTCCGGGACTCAAGCACCCGGAGTCATCAGAAAGCATTAGCTGTGCTGCGTTTAATCTCAGGGGAGTTGTTTTTCTTTGCCGTTGTCATATTATCGGGCCATGTGATCAGGTAAATGAGACAGGTAACAATTTTTCATGCCTGTTGCTCCGAGGAGATGGACAGACAAAGAGCGAGGCGGCCATGAAACACACATACAAGATTTTTTTAAATCTCATCCTGTCTTCTGAAGTTGTGCTGTTTTTACTAAGAAGCTGTCGTAGATTTCGGCTTATGTCACTTTAGTTTGCCAGCCTGTTCGCCTGTTTCCCGATCTGGCTTTGTTTTGCTGAATTGGATTTAGTGTGACACATGTAGATTCATTGGCTTGCGCTTGTAAATACGGCCCTCCCTCCGGTGCCTAAAATCTCCTAAATATCCCACACTTTGGCAGGTACAGCAATTCACATTTCCACCAGCGTGTCTACATGGCCTTATCTCAATTGGACAGAATTCAAAATTCCTTGTTGGTGTCAACTTTCCAGAAAAGAGCTTGTCAGAAAGCACTGCTTCCGTGGTCGTGGTGGGATTAATGTGTCGCACATAAAACTAATTTGATTGTACAGTCTAACATCTCCTTAAAAGTCACGGCAGCCAGGCAAGAGCGAATATTAATAAATTCACCCCCGCGAGTACTTAGCAGAATGTGTGCAAAAGTTTGCTGGCATTATCACAGCCTGGTTACTGGCGCAGCAAATTAATCAAACTCCTCTTCCCCTGTCCGCATGACAAAAAATGTCGCCGTCACATTTGGCTTTTACAAAGCTTCTGATTGCAGCTGTCTGAGCCCAACACACCTGGACCCCAGCTACTTATAAGATTTTAAGTGAAAATGGATTGCCGAAATTGGTATTTGTTGGTGTAGTATTAACCTTTTAGTTGCATACCACACATTTACCAAATAACATGGATATGTTCCATAAACAGACAACAAAGTTATTAAAATGCAATGAGAAAATGTGGACCTAGAGGCGCTGAATGTTACGCTTTCACATTTGCTTGTGTAAAAAGTGTAAAATCCTATTTCTTTTCTTGACTAATCTAGCCATAACTCTGGGTATCAGTCCCCCTATCAGGGTGTTTTTTGCCTACTTGTTTAATGGATACTGTGAATTTGGACATACTGTACCACTGATTTGATGCACTGCATTCTGCACACTATGTAGTAGGCAAGTAGGTATATTCAGATGTGGGGATGTCTATACACCCAGAGTGTCTGTCGAGGCATGCTCCTCAAATCAAACAAAGGATTTTTGGACATCCTTATTGAAAGATGAGTGCTACAACCATTTATTAAGGTATGCAAAAAATAAAAGCTTTATATTTTATTTTTAAGATAAGTCAGAGGGACAAGAAAGGTTCCCTTAAGCTCTGGAGATGCAGCAGGAGAGCCAGGACATCATCACCTCATTGGGAACCTGAGACTGAACAGAAGAACCCAGAGCCACCCAGCCTCAGGAGACCAGAGTACAAACTAGGCTAAAACCCCTGCCAAATACTGGGATTTTATGAACAGCCACAATAAATTAAAGACTTCCTATTCATCTGAGCAGTGGAAAAGTTCAAAATCACTTCAGTTTAACTAATTTGAGGGTATCCACATTGATCTGGCTGTGTCTTACCGTAGAAATAATAAAAGTTGTAAGTACAGACCAGATAGATGTATGCAAGGTCTTAATTAAATTAGCATACTCTGCAAAGTGACAAAAGCAGATTTGTAATGAAAGGGCTAAAAGTAGCTAATTCAGACAGAACGCAAATGTGACTGGTCAGGTAGACCAACCGTTCTACAATAAACCTGCTATTTATACAAGAAAAGATGGGAAAAATGGCTGTTATGAATTAAATGAATGAACAAGTTTGGAAAGAAATAAAAACCTTGATCTGATGAGCTTTTTCGAGGTGAACCTGCTAGAAGCCGAGCAAAGTGGAAAACTAGGGAAGAACAATTGACAAACCTTGGCGAAACTATTTCCATTAGCGAATGTTTGGATGGTATTAAAATCGATGGTATAGGTGCAAATAAAAAAGCTGCTGACCTTGGCAGACAGTAATCGGGTCTAGACTTCCAGTTAGAGGTCGAAGGCCGGGCATGCAAAGAGGGATGTTTAACTTGGAGTTGTACTTACAAGAGTTCAAATTACTCAAGGTGGTGTAATTGCCAAGCAGAGTAGTAATTCCATTTGGGGTTTGTTGCCAAGGGCCTTGTCGGGCAACTCAGGTGGAGTTTGTCTTCTCTTTACATGGTTAATTAAGGGTCTGCATGTTAGTCTGATCTGTATATCTTAACTTTCTCTTGTTCTGAGCGAACAAACACTTACTGTAGTTATAGAGGTCAAGGTTGGGATACGTTTATGTTGGGTTTCAGTCATCCAATTCATCCACAAGAAAGCATGTGTCTTGTACAAGAATCCACCTTATCAATTTGGTTTTACCTGGTGAGAAGACAAATATGATGTTAGTTTTATCAAAGTAGCAGTGCATGCATTATTTAACCATTATATAGATAAGAAAATTGGTGTGAACCAACATACAAACGATTTCACATGAAGAGCTTCGATCCCTGCATCCAGAAGCCTATCTGGTTTCGCTCTGGGTCAAAGTGCCCTGAGAATTAACAATCAAGTTCAGGGGAACTTACTGGCCAAGGGTTTAAGGTAAAGATCTGTGATCAGGTTTCACCTTGAATGACTAGGAAGTGTGTCACTCACTTTTACCGCTAGATAGAGGGACACGAGCTCTGCGCTTCCCAAATCATTTCAAATGCACCATTTTAGGGACTTAACCACGATTTATGAATTTCATCCAAATTTTCCCAGCTATCGAAAGGGAACACGCTACGCTGGAGGCAGGGAGATCTAGAGCAGTGGTTCCCAAACTTTTCCATTCCACGACCCACCTAGACAAGTGTAATATATTTCACGACCCACCAAAATATTAAAAAAAAAAAAAAAACAACGAGTGAAATTACTTTAAACCTAATCTTACTTAAAATTTTTATGACAGAAATTAAGTATTTAAGAAAAATAACCATTTTATTTTAGAGTACAACTGAAAATTTCACTACAAATTTACAAGTTTTAATTTTTGTTTACTGGCGTTAAAATATGTAGTGTCCATAAAAACGTGAAGCAGGCTCACTCCAGTGAAGTGTGATCTGCGCTGCTGTGTTTTGTTGCATTCATGATCCTTCCGTGTGTGTCGGCGAGAACGGAGCACAATCCAACACTTTTTTAGAAAAGCATAAGAAGCAAAGCAGAACTATCTAAAACAGTTTGGAGATTAAAATAATTGTGAAATAGGTAAAAAAAGACCGATTGAACCTTTTAATGACATTGCTCTGAGACCTTCAAAACACGCAACGCACACGGACTTAATTGCAATTTGAAAATCACACTAAGGATATTGCAGTTCATTATTAATGTTGGTGGGCTATATCGTTGTGATGAGTGGGTTCCCAGTTCCCGCCTCCTTCTTCCTGTGATTGTGAAGATTTTAATGTTTTACACTGGTGCCGAAGCCAGGGAGGAAGGAGGGGCGCGCTGCCGAAGATCCTTCGCCGCTGGGGTGAATCCGCAGTGCCATCGAGCAGGGCGAAGGAGTCTGCCGCCGAGGGTGCTCGATGTGGTGGGCTGGAGTGAGTTGCCGGGGGGGGGGGGGGGGCGAACTCACTCCAGCCCACCGCCTCGATGACTCCTTCGTGGAAAGAGGTGGGAACCGGCGGACAATCAAACAAAGTTTTAATAACCAAATAAACACAAAACAGCGCGACAGCCCCTCTCGGATGACTGCCGTGCACAAATAAAAAACAAACACAAAATAAAACCCAGGCCTGGTCCTCTCTCGTCCTTCACTGTCATCGCTCCTCTTTTGTATCTTTCCGATCTCCTCCGTGGTTCTTGAGACCGGTGAGTGTTGCTCATTTCCCAATCACTCCACCGGCCTAGCTCTGTTCCCATGGCACTAGGCCCCGCCCCACTCGTCACATTCGTGCAGCCCTAGACTGAACTGTGTTAGTGTCTGTGTGTCATTGAAACGCAAAATTAGCTGCAGCCAAGTGACTTTGTGCGACCCACCTTGTTCCATTCCGTGACCCACGAGTGGGTCGCGACCCACAGTTTGAAAACCCCTGATCTAGAGGACAGGTCGCTGGCAGTCTGGGTGCTAATAATAATAATTCAACAACAGACCTTTGTCTAATATCTGCTTCAGTGACGTGCCGCATAATCCCTGGCTATGCTTTGATAAAGACTGCTTTGATTATGCCATGTGTCAACTCACCAGAGCACTGAATTATTAGCAGGGAAGATTAGAGCCTATTAATATTGTACTTGCATTGTCAAAGGCGTTCAGGATGTGCGTGGTTTGCGAACTAAAGGGCCCAAGAAGGGTCCTTGTATGACTGTGTCTGGATATTGACTGAACGTCATTGCATCGCTGTTTATTCAGGGACCAAGCTGTTTGAGAAAACAGTGCCACATTACTTTTTTCTATTTAATTAATTATCAGTTGATTTTACATTTGAGAAACTTGTAACAAAAACAGTTTTTCTTAATTTTTTTCCCATTTCCTGTGTTTATTTGTGCTGGTTCATGCAAATCCACCACAATGCTCTAGGTGTTTCCGGTGGTTGCTGTACCGTTGCTAAGGTGTTCTTAAGATTGCTTGGGCATTGCTAAAGTGTTGTACACAACCGTGAGGTTGTTTAAGTGGTTGTTCTGGCTGCTTGTAGTGTATTGCTAGGCATCATAAGAGTGTTATGGGTGACTCCTATGCAATGGCTAGAGTTTTCTGGGTGTTCATCAATGATTGTTCACAGACTAATTCAAAAGAGCTTACCCCAAGTCTCTATGACATTCTGATCTCTATAAACAAGTTGGGCCGCTTTTTAATGCAAACATATGATCTATTTTTTCCACCTGTTTTTCATTTGCAAGTGCAAATTTTACTCTTGATCAAAAGCACAATAACCAATAATCTGCATGATCATTTATAGACATAGAACACACAACGCAGGTTTTATGTCCAACTTTATTATGAGCAACAGTACTTTTAGTCTAGTGGATATAGTCTGGGGAGCCTGTGTGAGAGTTTGGAAGGAATATGTTCATTTTGTTTCTTGGCTCCCCCTAGTGATCAAACTATAATATAATCACAAAATAAATCCAAACAGATATTCAAAACATAAGCAAAATCTTTTTAATTGTTCATGAAAAGCACCTATTACTTAAGTTTGCATCATGTTAATATGGTGCAAGTACAATGTCATTTGTCATTGTTATTGCCACACATCAAAGCCTTAAAGCTCTCCTGAACTGAACCAGGCAGTAGTTAAACTGGGATAGAGGTGGGTGATCGCACCTAAATGGAATCATGATTGTAAAGTGGTGTCATTGAGACTCTAGAAAGGCTGTTGTAATGTCAGCTAGGTGGTGCTCCACCACAGCACCTGGGTACAAAGCCCAATCTATCTCAGCTCGCACACAGACACACTCATCAAGCTTTGGGAAGCCGACAGCTTAGCATGAAAGCAAAGGTGAAACAGAATCTGAAAATTGCAGTGCAGAGAGAGAAGGCGACTATCAGTGGGTTTGGGCTGAAACCCCATAGCCGGGATAGAGTTTCCGCCATGTTTTCATACCCAGGTCAGCTGACCGGCGCCCCAGAGCACCATTGGACAGCCGGCTTGCAAACCCCGTAATGATGTAACCAGAGTGTGTGGGAACCAGAGCTTGGTGGCACAGTGTGTGATAAATGCAGCTTTCCCACTCCCCTGCCCGAGAATGGACTAGAATTAACCTAACCATCCTAGCCCTGCCACGAGTTATCACGAAATCCAACCTGACTGTGAGGGGCTGGGGCAGTAGTTTCACTGTTTATTTCCCCCTACCTTCACGGTGGCTGATCTTGCCTTACTTAACCACATGGAACACCCTCATGAAGGCGACCAATCTTCTCTTGATTTGGATGTTGAACAAGCTGATTTTACATACTGTATTTATAATTCCATTAACTGATAACTGGCATAAACGACTAGTTTTGTTCATATGGCCACACAAAGGCTTCCAATCAAACAGCCTCTTCTCAATGTTAACCCTCCCACGGCAGAACACTTCCCATACCTCAAGTGTTCCAGCTATATCCCATTGCTAATTGCAACAAGGTTTCCTGCCTCTTATGAATCGAGGTTTTAGCATAAAAGGTAATGAAGAAGAACATAACCAGGATGCTAAAGCTTGGCGAGAAAATACCTCCTTAATTACTTGGTAGCCTTGAGTACCGTAGCTCCTCAACTCCTCAATGCATGCAATTATGCCAGACGATTAGCAGGGGCTTGTGGGTAGAACATTGTGTCTCCTTTGCGAACATCCAGATGTTAGTGGACAATTCATTTCAACTGCATTATTACAACTTTTAATTGCTTGGCTGTTCTGTTCTAAATACTTTTTTGTTTAACTTCCAAAAACAGAGTTGGCTTTCACACAAATTAAGCCTTCGGTGTGATTGCTAACTTCTGCTCATGATAGATAGAAGGCAGTGTTTGACATCTGAAATGCTTAACAACTCCTCCTCTTCTCCACTTATCCATGCCATCCTTCCCGGTGCTCCCGGAGAGTACCCCACAGTCTTGGCCAATCCTGACCTTAATTAATACAAGCCTGGCTGGAAACGGGAACAGGGCCTTCTCTCAGGACCGGCCTCCCTCTGAACATCTCTCTGGGGTAATGAGAGAGATCGGAGCTTTAGGAGCTGCCAGCTGAGGGGAATGGGTCACAGGGAATGAATTTGAGGAGCTCTCAATGAGCAGCGCCTCCACGCTGAGAGAATCTGGCCAGTTTACGGACACCTGGTCATTAACATTGCTAATTAGCAGCCATTAATCAGGGCCGGGGGTTTTACTGTCCCTCTGTGCGTGTCTATGTGTGTGTTGTGTGTGTGATGCTCATGAATAAGAAGATTGTTTCTTCTTACCTCCAGAAGAGGTGGGATAAAAGTGGTTCCCATCAGCTCAAGATGAGCCGGATTAGACGGAAGGTTAAACAACAGGCTGCGGTGAGTGTTAGTGGGATAGGGAAGGATGGGCTTTCAGCCTCTGGCAAAGGTAAAATTAATTACCAGTAATTAATGAGACAGCACTCTCAGAAGCTCTCATGTACAACCCGGCATTTGGAAGAACAAATTATGAACCTCCAGTTCTTGTTCAGCTCAAAGGTGATGATAATTCCCACAATAATGAGCAGAGTATTAAGAAGAAATCACAATCTTGGCGCTAAATCTTCAGTTGGGAGACTACGTATGAAAAATAAAAAATCTGCACCACTGAAGAAGAAAAAATATTCTTATTTTGGGCTTTATTTTCTATTTATTCTAATTCATATCTTAGAGTAATCAGCATTCAGTTTTCGTCTGTACACTGTGCATTTTAACATTTATGATCAAAGATCTCATGTACCTGTATAAAATTATTTTTGTTTAATCAATATAATTTGCCAGGAGGTTCTGGGAGGTTTCTAGGTAAAACCCAACCCTCTAGATATGGATTCAGTCCCTGTTTTTTCATCCACTAGGAGAAAACCGTAACAGTGATTGCTTAGAAAATGAACACCACCTCTCTACAACAAGTCAAAGAAGAGTTGAGGTTTCATTCAAGTCTACACACCAGAAGTTTAGGGTGAACATATGTGCTATGTTTCCTTGCTGGGATTTCTATGTTGCCTAAAATATCCAGATTTTGGCTTTGTTTGTGCTGCGCAGGCTAATCTGTGTATAAGCACTAATCAAAGACTAATCAAAGTACTACGAGAGCTCCAGAGAGCAGACTCCTTATGCTTTCGAATTGCTCTTGCAGTCTGTGCAATACCGCTTCAAATCGAGCACACCTAATATGTGAGCATATTTCCATAACTTTGGCCATTCTCTGTTGTTCCCACCTTCTCACGTGCCACAAGTGGTTGATTATGTACAATGCCCATATGTTGTTGGTCAAACTACTTTTCGATCCTTACCTTCAGCAAGTATGAAAACAGGAAAACAAAGCCAAAATCTGGATATTTTAGGCAATATAGAAATCCCGGTTCAGTGAAAAGAGCATGTATGGTCACTCTAGCAAAGTTTCTTGTTAAAGTTTCATATGTTAGTTTGGGGTTTGTGGAAATCCTTAACCTTAATAGTGATATTTGTCTTAATTTCTTAATGTTCTCTTAATTTCTGCTTGTGTTTACAAAATATCCTAGATATTGTCCTTTATAATATATGACAACAATAATGTTTCTATACCTTTCCTTTGAGAGTGTAAATCAAGAAAAAAAAATGATTCAGTTGAATATAAGCCTTTGATTATTTCAAACAATTTCTCTCCTCTGGCACAAAATGAAGTCTTGTTCGTATGATTTTTAAGATTTTCCCTGGGAAAGTGGAGCAGTCTTGGGCATATTAGCAAATGACCATGCGAGAGAGAGGCAGGAAGAAGTGGCGTTCTGGCACAGCATCATGCAAATAGAGAACATTCTTCCGTTTTTCTCATGATGGATTGCCT